>NW_024400680.1:0-24999 GCF_905171765.1 Bufo bufo | reverse complement strand
ATTACTGAGCTGCCTGTGTCCTCTGGTGGTCGATCCAAGCAAAAGGGACCACCAGAGGACCAGGTAGCAGGTATATTAGATGCTGTTATCAAAACAGCGTCTAATATACCTGTTAGGGGTTAAAAAAATCGCATCTCCAGCCTGCCAGCGAACGATCGCCGCTGGCAGGCTGGAGATCCACTCGCTTACCTTCCGATCCTGTGAACGCGCGCGCCTGAGTGCGCGCGTTCACAGGAAATCTTGCGTCTCGCGAAATGACGCGTATATGCGTGATTGTGCCTGCAGCTGCCGCCTCCAGAACGCGATCCTGCGTTAGGCGGTCCGGAGGCGGTTAAAAAAATAACTAATTTGTCTGTTACATTTTCGGGGGAAATTCACCAATTTTTGGGTGTTATAAACCACTGCTATACCTAGTAGACAGGTTAAAAAAATTCACTAATTTGTCTGCTACATTTTCGGGTGAAATTCACACATTTTTGGGTGTGATATACCCCTGCTTTACCTATTTGACAGCTTAATAAATTTCTCTAATTTTTCTTTTACATTTTCGGGTGACATTCAACAATTTTTGGCTGTGATATTCCACTGCTATACCTAGTAGACAGGTTAAAAAAATTCACAAATTTGATGGGGGCGGAGCCTGCACCGGACTGTGATGGCTGCATAGTCAGGAGCTCTTCGTACAAGATCCACTAAAGCACCAGCATACACAAGCTGACAGACGACAGAATGGTCAAAATCGGGCACCCTGGAGCCGGAGACACTGCTAGTGCCAGTAAGCCACCGAATAACAGCGGAGATATGGACAAATTCATAAAAAAAGCGGCAGCCACCCTGGTAGCTCAAGAGAGCAAGATGGCACCGAACCCGCCACATAAGGTGAGCGAGCGCACCGCCAACATCTCTGAAGGAGAGAGTGATGCAGAGGACTCACACAGAAAAACGGCGCTTCCTATCACTCGCCGCTTCTTAAAACAGTCACTTAATAAAGCCATGGAGCCGATCTTAAGCGAGCTCACGGCCCTATGCCATGATATGCACCACATAGGCAACCGTGTAGTCACTTTAGAAGCGCGCCAAGCTGCAGTACTAGACCATCAAACAGCAACCGTGTCCTCCCTGCAGAAATGCCGCACTTACCTCAATGACCTCCATAACGCTTTGGAGGATAAAGAAAACAGAGGATGCAGGAATAACCTGCGATTCAGGGGGATACCTGAAACAGTCGCCGCGGCTGATATACCTGGGATTGTACTTGCAATATGCTGTTCACTGCTAAGCCCAGAACACCAGGCCGACATCATCGTCAAGCGTGCTCACAGAGCATTAAGACCTAAGCCTAAGATCTCAGAACCGCCTAGAGATGTGATCTGCAGGTTCCTTAACTTTCAGGTCAAAACAGCAGTCTTAGAGGCAGCAAGGAGCCAGGATAACTTGACATACGAGGAAGCCTGCATCACGATTTATCAGGACCTGGCCCCGTCGACACTAAAGAAACGTAGAACCTTGAAGCCTCTAACGGATTGGCTCAGAGTAAACAAGATTCCTTATAGATGGACTTTTCCCTTTGGAATTTCGTTCTTTCATGCAGGACGTCGCCTCACCATAACCACTTTTGCTGACTTAATCGGAGCCTACGATCATTTACAGATCCCTCCACTGGAAATCGTGAACTGGGAGCTGTATCAAGATCTAACAGAGCTGCCAGAACTGCCGAAGTCTTCACCTTTTGAGCTTCCACGCACCCCGAAAGCCCAGAAGTTCAAGCAGAGAAACAACCAGCTAACCCGTAAAGACTGACTCTAGTATCGTAATTACCTACTTGAGCCGTCCCGGTTTTGCCGCTAACCCTTCTCCCCACCTTTCCCTCTGACTTACCTTCCTTCTAACCATCCCTTCTCCCCTTTCCAATACTAGTTATTTGCTACTGTTACTACACCTAATCCCACCCCATCCCTTCCTTTACTATACCTAAATTTCACCTACCTCCCTATAGTTTCATATACGTCTGTCTTAAGGCCTCACTTCAGAGGCTTTCACCTAGTGCCTAGAGGATCTCAACAGGGTTAATTAACCATTTCCCCCTTGTGACTCTCACTTCCAACACTAGTTTAACCCATTTCGATGGGTTCTGTTATCCAAAAGTTTATAACTATGTTACATATTGTTTTGTTTATTTTTTCATTAAGGTACACGCTTCCTTTATCCTAAGGATCTTGGAGATACAGGGGGCCCCTCTGGAACCCATCTTACCCGTCTGGAATCTTCACATTGCTCATAACCATACTGCGTGCTCCTGGGGATGGGACATGCTTCAACAAGGTAATTTCAACCACATAAAACACAATGGCTGATCTATCATTTGCGTCCTACAATGTTAAAGGCTTTAACTCTCCCTCTAAACGAAGCCAGGTTTTTACATTGTTACGCAAATCTGAAGCCAATGTCCTACTCTCCCAGGAGACGCACTTTAAATTTAATCACTACCCCAATCTCTCCTTTGCCCACTACTCTCAGTGGTTCCATTGTGGAGGAGATTCATCTGCTTCAGGGGGGGTGAGTGTTGGGTTTCAGAGGAAGGTCCCCTTTAAATACATCTCCCATTTGCAGGACCCTGATGGTCGATACTTATTAGTCAAAGGTCATATTGGCCCCCAAATGTACACAATCATCTACCTACTGTATATGCTCCTAACACGGGACAATATACCTGGTTCTCCAGAGTTTTCCCTATTATTGAGTCCTTTGCAGAAGGTCTAATTGTCGTAGGAAGTGACCTTAATGCTACCCTAAACCCACAACTAGACTCCTCAACTTTAAAATCTGCCCTTGCACTTAGAACCTTACGCTTACTTAGGTCGTTTTAAATCACTTTCGGAATTTGGTTTAACCGATACTTCACCACTAGATTTATTTATGTATGCACGTTTGAAACATATATTTGAAGCCTCTAGGAATAGGGGCCGTATTTTCCCACAAGAGAATATATTCTTTGATTATTGTGACGCTCAGAAGGACGAGAGGGTGAAATTATTTAGTTTATATGCTAAACTTCGTAGGGCACTGGCAACTGTAACACCTTTTAAAAGCCCAAGTAAATGGGAGCAAGAGCTGAACTGCCCTCCTTTACAGTGGCCCACTATCTATAGGAACGTGAGAAAGGCGACAGTTTCCAGTGCTCATAGATTAATTCAATTTAAGATCCTCCATAGACTGTATTATACGCCCAAAACCCAAGGAAAGTTTCCTCAAAATAGGGATCGGGACTGTTGTTGCCCTAAATGTGGATATGTGAATGCGAATTATGTCCATTTGCTTTGGAGCTGTAGCAAAATAAGAAAATTTTGGGATGAGGTCTTTTTTGCTTTACAAAAGGAATCCTCAATGAATTATAACCCGGGGATCTTGATAGTGATCTTTGGAGATTATGGTTCAGAAACAGAAGTTCCCCCTCAGGTTAGACGGATCTGGATGAGAGGATTGATGGTAGCAAAAGCTATATTGGTCAGGTACTGGGGCTCTGTCTCCCACCCCTCGTCAAGGGAGTGGGCTTTATACTTTCAGCAAATTAAAATATATGAGGAGATTGAAAGGAGTCGGAGAGTTGCACGCAGAGCCATGTAGAAATAAGTAATTGTGTTTTATGCTTTTCTTGATTGAACTGAGGGGAACGACAGCCAATGGGGGGGGGGGGGGGGTTATAGGGATGTTTATGATTTCTATATTATATACATGGTTGTGATGGATATGTGATATACTTTTATATATTATACACTAATGTGATTAATATTGGTTTATGTATTAATTTTATGTTTTTTTCTAAAATTAAAACAAAGATAAAAAAAATAAAAAATAAAAAAGAACCTTACGCTTCATAAGAGAGGGTTTCTGGAATCTGCACCTTATAGACATATGGCGTACTTTAAACCCAAACACAGCTGACTATACCTTCTATTCCAATACTCATGGTACGTACCAACGTTTGGACTACCTATTTGTTTCTAAGGAACACCTCCAGCTCTGTCACGGACCTAAAATAAGGTCCATTCACTTATCTGACCATGCCCCGATATCCCTCTCAATTTCTGCTCCTCTACCCAACCAGAGCAAATTTAAATGGCGCCTAAATGAATCCCTATTAGGTAACCAAAATATCAGAGATAAGATAGCTGAACTCCTTAAAGAATATTTTATCATAAATAAGGATCCAGAGATCTCAGACCAATCCTTGTGGGATGCCCATAAACCTTATATTAGAGGACATTTCATAAGTTTGGGAGCATTTCTAAAAAAGGAAAGAAATAAAAAGCTTGATTTTCTATGCCAAAGAATACAATCTCTAGAATCCCTACATAAACACTCCTTCTCAGACCCACAACTGCAAGAACTATCTAACTGTAGAGCTGAATTGAGATCCCTACTACAGCATTCTACAGCTAAATTTTTCTTGAACTCACAACACAAATTCTTCGCCCACGAAGATAAGGCATCATAAGTTTATGATGCGCAGAGTAAAAAATAGAAGGTCAATGAACTATATTCACCAAATAGAATCCCCCCCAATGAACCCCCCTTTACTCCTCCAAAGCAATAGGTATCCAATTTTGTGAGTTCTACGAAGCTCTATATAACCTGCCCCCTACGCTTACTCCAGAGGCCCATTTATCCCTTCTCTCTTCCTTCCTGGACTCTCTTACAGTGCCAACCGTCACCGAAAACGAGAAACAAAAACTTGCCTCCCCATTCACATTGGGAGAACTCAGTGCTGCCCTAAAACAATCTCCCCCGGGCAAAAGCCCAGGCCGAGATGGCCTCCCGATTCTATATTATAGAACTTATCAACAATGCTTACTCCCTCATCTGCTCTCGGTTTGTAATTTAGCCCTACAGGGAAAACAACTCTCCAGAGATATGACAATGGCTCACATTACCCTGATCCCCAAAGAAGGGAAAGACCCTAACTGTGCCAACTATAGACCTATTTTCCTCCTCAATATAGACCTTAAACTATTAGCAAAGATGCTAGCCAATCGACTCTTAACCCTTCTTCCCATGATGGTGCATGGGGATCAGGTAGGCTTTGTAAAAGGTAGAGAAGGCAGAGACAATACATCCAGAGTCCTGAATATAGTGCATTACTCTAATATCCGATCCAGACCTCTCCTCCTCTTGAGTACGGATGCGGAAAAAGCATTTGATAGAATCAAATGGTCGTTTTTGCAACAAATCCTATATAGATTTGGCCTACCTGATCCCTTTGTACAAGCCACCTTTGCAATGTATTCTCAGGCCTCGGCCTCAGTCTTAATTAATGGCGACCTCTCTGATCCCTTTAGCATTCAGAATGGTACTCGGCAGGGATGCCCCCTTTCCCCCTGCTCTTTGTCCTAGCTCTGGAACCCCTTCTCATCAAACTGAGAGCAGATTCAAAAATTCAAGGAGTAGCGCTGGGAGGTCTAGATCATAAGATAGCTGCTTTTGCAGATGATATCATGATCATGACCTCTAACCCTAAAAAATCACTCCCTGCGATTCAGAAACACCTAGATACCTATAACTCCCTTTCCAATTTCAAAATCAATAAGCAGAAATCACTTGTGCTTTGTATTGGGATTCCCCCAGCAACACAGAGAAACTTAAAAAAGGACTCCCCATTTAACTGGTCTTCCCCCTCCACAACCTACTTAGGGATTAGAATCAGCCCCAACACCTCAGAACTGTTTTCACTCAATTATGCCCCCTTGCTAAAAACTATTTCTTCCAGCGTAGATAAACTAGACATTCCAACTATATCATGGTTTGGCCGCAAAAACCTTCTTATGTCTTTAATACTGCCCCGTCTTACATATCTACAACAAGTCCTGCCTATTCTGATTCCCAAATCCTACTACAATTCCTTTAAGAAACTATTCCGCTCGTTCATTTGGAATAGGAAGAAACCCAGATTATCTTACGATCTCCTCTCACGTCCCAAACATGCAGGAGGAATTGCCTTGCCAGATCCCGAAATGTATGGCAGAGCAGTTCTTTTGTCCAGAATAAGAGATTGGCTTAGACCCTCCAACCCCAAATCATGGGTCGCAATGGAACAGGAACTTCTAAACAAACCCTTCCGATCCCTCCTATTGGGAAATAACAGTCTAAGCAACATCCCATCCTCGCCATATCCAATTATCCAAGCTACTCTCAACGCGTGGAAATGGTTTCAATCCTCCTACTGCTCAATACTTTTCCCATCTCCCCTTCTCTCGATTAGAGACATCCTGGAAACAGCCCTGCCTGCTGTGATTGAATGTACCCCATGAGATTTGAGAGACTCATCCACCTCGGTCCTCTCATTCTTTGGTTCTCTACTCCAGATTAAGGAATTTCAAAAAGTATTCACTACAAGTCACCTGCACTTATCCTCCACATCATATCTTCACTCCTTTATCTCTCAGCACATATCAAAGAGCGACCTTTATCGCCCCTTACTATGGTCTGAATCACTTATTGCTAGCCCTATCCCCCCGAGAAAACGCAACTTTTCAAAAAACTAAACACTCCACCCCTACTTACTAAACCAGCTTTCATTTGACACTGGGAGAGGGACCTAGGACAGGAATTCCCTACTCTAACACTGCCAAATATACTATCTTCCTCACACAAGTCATCTAGATGTGTCTGCATACGGAAAACGGATATAAAATCCTAACCAGATGGTACAAAACACCAGATATAACTTCATTGTACTCTGCAACAGCTTCAGACAGATGCTGGAGGTGTCTCAATAGTAGAGGAACTTTCAACCACATTTGGTGGGACTGCCCTATCATAAAGGAAATCAAATATGCCATACTAAAGATAAAAAAATTAAAAAAAATCACTAATTTGTCTGTTACATTTTCGGGTGAAATTCACCCATTTTTGGGTGTGATATACCACTGCTCTACCTAGTTGACAGCTTAATAAATTTCACTAATTTTTCTTTTACATTTTCAGGTGACATTCAACAATTTTTGGCTGTGATAGACCCCTGCTCTACCTAGTAGACAGGTTAATAAATTTCACTATTTTTTCTGTTACATTTTTGGGTTGACATTTTACAATTTTTGCCGTGAATAAACCCCTGCTTTGCATAGGTAACAGGGACCGAAATTTTTTAAAATAATCTGTTTCATTGGTGGGTGACATTAACCCATTTTTGGCGGTGAAAAACCCCTGCTCTGCATAGGTGACAGGGCCTAAACTTCTAAAATTCATCTTTAATTGGCCCTTTCATTCGATCCTTCTGCTTTAATAATTTGTCCCACATTTCCGCTTCATCCCATTGCAGCCATGTCCTCCCTTAGATGAGGTCTCCCTTTCTCGCGCTCCCTCTCTGGCGTGGAACCCTGATTCACCGATAACCGTGATCAACATGGTAGGCTCAGAAAAGAACATCGAAAGTTGAGAGAAGATATCCAAATGGATGGTGGACGTCACAGGGACGTGCGATCAGGCAGAAGTTATCTAGAGTCAACAAAGCGGCAGCACGGCCTCTCCTGGCTAACGTTTCCAAATCCAAAATATCCCAGTGACTTTCCCTGTTATTTTTTATTAATCATTCTAATAACAGGGCATCTTAAGAGTCCTGGATTGTTATTTATCGTCACTACCTCCACGAGTCGGGAGTGGGTAATTGCCGCGCGCCCCCTCCTTTCCTTCAATTCTTCCATTTTAATCATTTCTCCCACATTTCCGCTCGATCACAATTAAATTTCATCCATTGATCTCCCTTGGATGTGGTCTCTCTTTCTCACGCTCTCTCTCCGGCGTGGAACCCTGATTTGCCTATAACCGCGATCAACATGGTAGGCACAGAAAAGAACATCGAAAGTTGATAGAATAGATATCCAATTGGATCGTGAACATCACGGGGCTGTGCGACATGGTGGGGCAGTATGTTTGCACACGCCTACACAAACTGACTGATGGGTCTGCCCCCTGCAACTTCTGGGTCTCCAAATTGGGCACATGGCCTGAGCTTGCCCTTTACGCCTTGGAGGTGCTGGTCTGCCCTGCAGCCAGTGTATTGTCTGAACGTGTGTTTAGCACGATTTGAGGGGGTTATCACAGGTTATATTTCCCAATGTTTTGGGGTGTACCCTATTTTTAAAAAAAAACAAATAAATGTAAAACTAAACAGCAGTGTAGGCTACCTCCTCTTCCTCCACCGCCGCTTCCACCTCCACCGCCACATCCACTGCCTTCTCAACCTCCTACTCCATATGCACCTCATCCTCCTAGATCAAGATTATAATTTTTTCTTTTTACGTATTTTATGTTATTTAAAGTCATTTCCCTATCCACATTTGTTTGCAGAGCACTTGCCATGCTCTTGACCACATTTTGTTGCCATTTGCAGCCTTCTAGCCCTTTCCATTACATTTTTAAAGCCATTTTAGTGCTCAAAAGTTCGGGTCTCCATTGACTTCAATGGGGTTCGGGTTCGGGGTCAACATCCAGGTGTCTGCTCAACTCTAATTGTGAGAATCCAGACCTACATTTTGATGCATAGTATGTCTCTGAAATATAAAAAATGAAGGCACAGTCGCAGTTTAGAAATTGACCTTCAAATTTGAGGTGGCTATAGTGGAGTTTCAATGAATGTCAATGGGTGACGTGAGTTGCAAACAAATGGTCATATTGTGAAAACTATCAGGACTATGGCTTAGCCGTGGACATTTTAGTGGCAGCAGGGATAGCTGAACGTTTTGATATAAGATTTGTGTAGGTGGGCTTGAAAATGAGGGAGTGGTGGCAGTTTAGAAATCAGGTCCTGATTTTTCAGCTCACTCTCTAGCTTTTGTCAGCTCCTATTTTAGTTTTGAACATTCCGCCATTCATTCCTATGGGACCAATTTTGCCACAAAAAAGCTGATATTTTGTGAATTATTCAGCAAAACATTCCACAAAGTAATAGCACACAAATCGGGAACAATCCGCACTATTCGGTATATTACTATCTATGTAGTGTAAAAACTGTGGGAGGAGTTAGGGTGGTAAATTTGGCTATAATAATAAGAATATATATGTGAGATAACAGTAAGTGGTCTTGTTATTAAATGTAAAGCAAATTGAGATCTTCGATGTAGTAATTTGTAAGACACTGGAGAAGGGGGTGGGGAGAGGCCTTTTAAATAGTGATGGACGAACATTGGTCGGGACGATTCGCAAACTTGAACGAGCGTTCGCGATCAATAGTTCGCGAACCGCGCGTTCACGGCAGGCCCCATTCACTTTAATGGCAGGCGAACCTCAGGTCATATTTGCAGCCAGCAAACACTTACTATAAGTACACAAATAGTCCCACAACATGGACAGTAATATACCGGAGGGGGATCATTGGCAAAAATTCCCACAAAAAATATATATTTTAATCAGAGGCCATTTTTATGCGTCTTAAAGGGAAACTCTCAAAAATGTGCCCTTCTGGTGCCTAGAATTTTTTTATTTAAGGCCACGGGAGTACGGGCCTCAAAAATTAGGCATTCACCTGACAGAAAAGCACTTGTGATGATGTGGCTGGAGGTACATTAGGCGGTCACTGGATAAAAATTGAACTGTAGGCCACTGGAGTACAGGCCCCAAAAATTTGGCATTTACCAGAAAGAAAAGAACTTTGGCTGATGTGGCTGGAAATACATTAGGCGTTCACTGGATAAAAATTTTACTGTAGGCCAGTACGGACCCCAAAAGGGAAACTCTCAAAAATGTGCCCTGCTGGTGCATAGAAATTTTTTATTTTAGGCCACGGAAGTACAGGCCCCAAAAATTAGGCATTCACCTGACAGAAAAGAACTTGTGATTATGTGGCTGGAGGTACATTAGACGGTCACCGGCTAAAAATTTTACTGTCGGCCAGTACAGGACCCAAAAATTAGGCATTCATCTGACAGAAAAGAACTTGTGATGATGTGGCTGGAGGTACATTAGGCGGTCACTGGATAAAAATAGAACTGTAGGCCACTGGAGTAGAGGCCCCAAAATTTAGGCATTCACCTGACAGAAAATAACTTGTGATTCTGTGGCTGGAGGTACATTAGGCGGTCACTGGATAAAAACTTACTGTAGGCCACTGGAGTACAGGCCCCAAAAATTTGCCATTCACCGGACAGAAAAAAACTTTGGCTGATGTGGCTGGAGTTACATTAGGCGTTCACTGAATAAAAATTTTACTGTAGGCCACTGGAGTAGAGGCCCCAAAAATTTGGCATTCACTTGACACAAAAAAAAATTGTGATTCTGTGGCGGGAGATACATTAGACGGTCACTGATACAAATTTTACTGTAGGCTACTGGAGTACAGGCCCCAAAAATTAGGCATTCACCAGACAGAAAAGAACTTTGGCTGATGTGGCTGCAGATACATTAGGTGTTCATTGGATAAAAAAATGGTACTGTAGACCACTGGAGTGCATGCCCCAAAAATTTGGCATTCACCAGACAGAAAAGAACTTTGGCTGATGTGGCTGGAGGTACATTATGCATTCACTGGATAAAAATGTTACTGTAGTCCACTGGAGTACTGGCCCCAAATATTTGGCATTCACCGGACAGAAAAAAACTTTGGCTGATGTGGCTGGAAGTACATTAGGCGTTCACTGGATAAAAATGTCACTGTAGGCCAGTGGAATACAGGCCCCATAAATTTGGCATTCACCTGACACAAAAGAACTTGTGATTCTGTGGGTGGAGATACATTAGGCGGTCACTGGATAAAAATAGAACTGTATGCCACTGGAGTATAGGCCTCAAAAATTAGGCATTCACCTGACACAAAAGAAGTTGAGAATCTGTGGCTGGAGGTACATTAGGCGGTCACTGGATAAAAATGTTACTGTAGGCCACTGGAGTACAGGCTCCAAAAATTAGGCATTCACTTGACACAAAAGAAGTTGTGATTCTTTGGCTGGAGGTACATTAGGCGGTCACTTGATAAAAATTGCACTATAGGCCACTAAAGTAGAGGCCCCCAAAATTAAGCATTCACCTGACAGAAAAGGCCTTTTATGCCGCTGTATATACATAAGACAAGGACCATTTTTTGTTCTGGGTGGTGGCGGATATGTGTGGACTGGCATGAGGAAATTCAATTACACGTGGTAGTCACAGGTGTTGAATTCATCCGAGATCCATGCCTCATTCATTTTTAGAAATGTGAGGTAGTCCACACTGTCGTGAGCTAGGCGAGTGCTCTTATTAGTTACCCCCCCCCCCCCCCCTGCTGTGCTGAACGTCCTTTCGGAAAGGACACTCGACGAGGGGCAAGACAAGAGTTCCATGGCAAATTGTGACAGCTCTGACCACAGGTCAAGCCTGCACACCCAGTAGTCCAGGGGTTCCTCGCTTCTTAGAGCGTCAACATCGGCCGTTAACCCGATGTCGTCGGACACCTGTCGGTCTAGGTGTTCCCTGAGGCTGGATACGGAGGGTGGCTGTCAATGGGTTGGCTGCAAGAATGATCTCATATCCATAGGGACCAACATCTTCAAACTGCCCTCTTCTTGCAGGTGCGGTAGAATTGGTACTCACACCTGTTTCGCTGCATCTCTTGCAGCAAGGCCTGTAAATGCTGCATTCTGCCAGCCTTCTGTGATGCTGGTAACATGTCCGCCATTTTGTGTTTGTATCGGGGGTCTAAGTACGTTGCCACCAAGTACTGGTCCTTGCCCTTTATGATTTTTATACAGGGGTCCCTCTGCAGACACTGGAGCATGAAGGTCCCCATTTGCGCTAAATTGGAAGTGGTGGAGCGCCCTGGAGAATTCCGTCCTCTGTCTCCTTCCCCCAGCCACGGACAACACCATGGATCCCCGAAAAGTTTGAAAACCCCCTCAAAGCCTGCTCTTCTTGCTCCTCCTAATCCTCCCCCCAGCCACCATACTCCTCTGACTTCTCTTCAGACTCCTGCTGACTTGTCTCAGATGGAGTAGCCCCCTCTGGGAATTCATTCAGCATTGCGACTTCCTTATCTTCCTGCTCCTCGACAGCTTGATCAATGACACAACGCAATGCACACTCCAGAAAGAAGGCGTAAGGTACAATGTCACTGATGGTGCCCTGGCTGCGACTGACCAGTTTGGTGAGCTCATCGAATGGCCGCAGAAGTCTGCATGCGTAGCACATGAGCAGCCACTGGCGAGGTAAAAAGTAACCAAGCTCCCTAGAACCTGTCCTGCTGCAGAGATGGTACAGGTAGTCGTTAACGGCACGGTGCTGCTGGAGCAGCCTATTAAGCATATAAAAGGTGGAGTTCCAGTGCGTCGTCTGACGGTCAAGTGGTGTCTCGGCTGAACGTCAGCAAGGCGAGCCATGGCCGTGTAAGATCTTCTAAAATGGCCAGAGATTTTCCTTGCCTGCCGCAAGACGTCCTGGACCCCGGGGTATAGGGCAACAAAAAGTTCAGGACGTGTGCCATGCACAGCACATGTGTCATTTTGCCCTGTTTCAGTGTGCTCAGCAGATTGGCACCGTTTTTGCACACACTTTACCAACTGTCAAATTGAGCGGGGTTAGCCACTAATCGACCTGTGACCGCAGAGCTGAAAGAAGTGCAGGATTAGTGTGGCTCTTGGCTTCCAGGCACAACATCCACAGCACAGCATGTTAACATCTCACCTGGGACGTCGAATAGGTTCTGAGGAGCTTGGGGGGCGCAGCGGAAGAGGCATTAGCAGTGGAAAAGGAGGAGTCAGCCAAGGAGGAGACAGAGGATGGAGTAGGAGGAGGAGAAGAAGAGGCAGGCCTGCATGCAATCCGTAGCAGTAACACAAAATCCACACGGGAGCCACAGGTTACATGCTTGACGGCCGTCAGAAGGTTCACCCAGTGTGCAGTAAAAGTTATGTACCTTCCCTGCCTGTGTTTGCTAGACCACGTGTCCGTGGTCAGATGTATCTTGGCACCGACACTGTGTGCCAGAAATATATTCACTTTCCGCTGAACGTGGCCATATAGCTCTGGGATGCCATTCTGGGAGAAATATTTCCTTCCGGGGACCTTCCATTGCGGTGTGCCAATAGCCACAAATTTTCTAAAGGCCTCTGAGTCCACCAGTTTATAAGGCAGTAGTTGGTAGGCTAGCAGTTCTAACAAGCCAGCGGTCAGCCGTTGGGCAAGAGGGTTATCCGGCGTCATCATCTTTTTATGCTCAAATATTTGGGCCACGGAAGCCTGCCTTATACCAGATGAACGCGACGATGGCACGGTGGAAAGTGGAGTGGAGGACAAATAGGAGGAGAGAGGAGAAGGAGAAGAGGCAGGACGTGGAGCGCCGGGAGTGTGGCTTTGTGTGCTAGGTGAGTGTTGGGCTTACCGTGACTTATGCGTTGACAGCACAGGCTGCAGATGGCAACACTATTGTCAGCAGCTGACACGTTAAAAAAAGCCCACACTGGGGAGCCATGTGCCAGCGTCCTGGAAGCGCCAGAAGTGACAGTGCATGGTTGATGGCTATCTCCAGATACATTTGCAGTCTGCTTTTTGCCTCCTGTGCCCTGCGAGCTGTGCCAGCTTCTTCTCCATCTCTTCCCTCTCTGCTGCTCCATCTCTCCCTCTGAACTCCCCTCCTCTGCCTCTCTTGTGGGTACCCACGTGACGTCCAGTGACACGTCATTATCCTCACCTTCACCACCACTGACATTTGAGATTTTGGAGTAGGCAGCAACAGCGGGGACCTCCCTCCTTGGGCTGATCTGGGTACTGTCGTCAGACCGTTGGGTGGCGGCCGTTGCTACCTCCTCTTCCTCATACAATGTCAAGAATGGCTGCGCATCGGTAAGGTCTGGGAATGAATGGGAAAATAATTCCTCTGACTCGTGTGGAGGGGCTATGGTGATGGTGGTGGTGGTGGTGTATTTGCGGGTGCACACAGCTAAGAGCAGTGGCGTAGCTATAGGGGTCGCAGCGGTCGCAATTGCGACCGGGCCCCTAAGTCAGGGGGGCCCATAG
The DNA here is from genome assembly GCF_905171765.1 of Bufo bufo. Taxonomy (NCBI): domain Eukaryota; kingdom Metazoa; phylum Chordata; class Amphibia; order Anura; family Bufonidae; genus Bufo; species Bufo bufo. The sequence goes on along the minus strand of NW_024400680.1, from coordinate 11,025 downwards.
AGCCCCCCAGAAGAGATGGAGTAAAGCGGGCCCCGCAAGTGGTTTTTTATTAAGTGCGGCGGCCTGTCTATATTTTGTGTGGCTGCGCTGCGCTTACTTGTCAGCGCGATACCCGTGACCTCTGCGGTGGGTCTCGCGGGATCACAGCAGCCAGGAATGACGAGCCCGCCGGCCGCCTCAGCCCTCAAGTGAAGAGAGCAAAACAAACAAGAGTAGGTAGTCTTTTTTTTTATGTAAAAAATGGCAAACACCGGCGTCCGGCTTCATACGGAGGGGGAACATGAATGATGATCAGTGGTGCCGTGAGGCAGTGTGTCTGAATTCAGAAGTGCCCGGACCGGCCATAATAGGGCAGCAAATAATGAGGAGCCCGGGGGCAAATGAAAATGAAATACTCTGTGGGCAAAAATCGAAATGTATAGAGGGAGTGGGCGGGGGCAACATGAAATATAGTAAGAGTCTCACTATATTTCATTTTGCCCCCATTCCCTCTATATATTTTTAATTTTTTGCCCACAGAGTATTTCATTTTCATTTTGCCCCCTCATAATTTTCTGCCCCTGGCTGCCCTCATATGTTCGGCGCGGGCCCCCCCTTTCTGAATTCAGACACACTGCCGCACGGCACCACTGATCATCATTCACCCCCCCCCCCCATCCCTCATATGAAGCCAGTGTGTGCCATACATTCAAAAATAAATAAAAAATACTCTAGTGACTAGAGTATTATTTTTTTAAAATGTATGGCTTCATACAGAGGGGGGGAGGGTATGGGTAGGGGCAGAGGATGGCGGGTAGGGGCATAGGATGGCAGGGGGGGCTGGTGGCGGAGGCTCGCGGGGGGGCCCCAATTCAAAGTTTGCCCTGGGGCCCATAAAACTCTAGTTACGCCCCTGGCTAAGAGTGAGGAGGGTAAAGAGACAGAGGGTGAGAAGGGTGAAAAAGCAGAATGGTGAGTGAGCCACTCAACCAATTCTGGTGCGTCCTTTGAAGTAATAGCACGCACCTTCTCCAACTTCCCACTTAGGATCCAGCCTGGTGCACCTGCCCGACCCCTACCACCCCTGCGGAACGGCCTGCCTCTTCCTCTGCCTGTCATTTTCAAAATGACCATGTGCCTAAGTCCCTAAAGAAGAGCAGTATTTGTGGAAGAAGGTATATTGCAGGCCTCAATCAATATTTGGTGGAAGCAGGTATATCTAACCCCTTAATCAGTCTTTTGTATAAACAGGTATAACACACTGCTCAATCAGTTTTTTTTGGGGGGAAACTGGTATATCGCACCCATTGCAATTAGTTGTTCTAATAGCATTTTTCTCTCTATATAGCTGCAGTATCACAGCAGAACCGCACACAAGTGCTGCACAGTTCAAATGCACTATATAGAAAGTATATTATAGGTATGTCACACCCCTGCCTCAATCACTTTTTTGGGGGATCTACAGGTATATCATACCCCGTTGCAATTAGTTGTTCTGATACCGTTTGAACCTCTATATAGCTGCGGTATCATAGCAGAACCGCACACAACTGCTGAACATTACAAATTAATCAGTGTTTTGGGGGGGCAACTGGTATATAACACCCGTTGCAATTTGTTGTTCCAATAGCATTTGTCCCTCTATATAGCTGCAGTATTGCAGAAGAACCGCACACAACTTCTCCACAATACAAATGCACTATAATATACTTTCTATGTCAGAAAGTATATTATAAGTATATCACACCACTCTGTATATCACACCTAACGATAGCACACCTATACCAGTCCTTAAAAGGACTTTTGTGGCCCTATTAGCTAGCGTTTGGTGTCCTTAACAGTCTGTCTCTGCTCCACAAAGCAACCTCTCTCTACACTGACAAAATACAGAATGTAAAATGGCAGCCAGATCGGGTTCTGTTATAGGGTGGGGGTATGTCCATGTGCTGAAATGTCTCAATTGGTTGTCCTGTCCCACCTGATGGATGTGTCATGGGTCAAAGTTCGGGGCAATGCAAAAGAATATGGCGCGCGCCATATGTTTGCATGTTCGGCGGATGGCGAACGCTCAAAGTTCGCCGCGAACTGACCGCCGGATGAACCGCAAGGCCATCACTACTTTTAAACTCTCTTGCTTCCTGTCCCTACAGAAACCTATAAGGGCAACCTCCCATGTGCTGTCATATTGGACTCCTGGAAAAACAAATACCAGTAAAACTAATTACCGATTTTGTGGAGGAAATTGTACTTTCTAATGTCAACATTTAATATTGCATAGAAAGCAGTGGGAAGCTGGAAAAATTCCAAATGGGGTAGAATTGGAAAAAAATGCAATTCCAACACAGTTTTATTGGTTTTGTTTTACTGGCGTTCACTCTGCTGTAAAACGTACTTTTGCTCTTCATTTTTCAGGTCCGTGCGAATCCAGCGATACCATATAATATGTATAGTTTTTCTTGAGTTGTAATACTGAAAAAAAAAGAAAAACTTGAAAAAAAATGTACTTTTTCTTTTTATTAGGGATGAGCGAAGTGTGCTTTCCATCCTAGATCTGTAATGTTGTACAGAGATGCGTTGCCATACGGCATTATAATGTATGTGTTCCGGTGAGGCAAATTCATTATCTCTGAAGTCTTGTGCGACTTCGGTGAATAACTTTGGGATTAGATTTTTCAACTAAAAACCATTTTGAAACTTGGATCCTGTACCGAGGTACTAGATGGCACCAAACCCGACTTCAGATACCTGTTTTAAAATGGTTTTCCAGTTTAATAATTGTATGCCAAAGTTATTCACCGAAGTCTTGTGAGTAGTGTTGAGCGAACTTCTGTTTTAAGTTTGGCGTCTAAAGTTCGGCTTCCAGTTAGCGGAGAATCCCGATATGGATTCCGAATTCCGTTGTGGTCCGTGGTAGCGGAATCAATAATGGCCGATTATTGATTCCGCTACCACGGACCACAACGCGATTCGGAATCCATATCGAAATTCTTCGCTAACTGGAAGCCGAACTTTAGACGACGAACTTAAAACAGAAGTTCGCTCAACACTACTTGTGAGACTTCGACGATAACTCATTTCATTTCGTCGAGCCCATACATTTTAATGCTGTGCAAAGACGGATCTCTGTACTGTATTCAAATAAAGTTTTGAGTGAATCGACTTCGGATCTAGGATCCAAAGCTCGCTTCGCTCAACACTATCGCCATATCCTGACTAGAGATAAGTGAATTTCTCAGAGTGGTGTAATGGACTATAATGTACAGCTTGATGTTCGTTGTGTCACGGTGTTTCCTACCTAGGTACTGCCGGACTCCTGGCTCCTGGCTCACTTGCAATAAATGTGAGTGTAGTGATAGTAGGAGTAATAAAGGAACTTGGCAGAATAAATGATGTCCAGACCTTTAGATGAAGTTCAAACATTTCTTTACTTGAAATAACTTGCATCCAAGCGATATACAGCTTTGGTCTCTTGGTCCCACCAGGTTTTGGCAATCATTGGCAGGAATGAGTACTTCTGCTTTAAATGTGGAGCTTACAGGATAAAAAAAAACGTCTGCTTGGTAGTTGAGAAGGAATAGGCTTCTCCTAGGTCTCTGGACTTATCTCACAGATGGATTCTCAGGGAATGCTTTCTTCCTGGAACTCTGGAGTTTGTCTGTAGTTTCTGCTTTCCTCATCCAGCTGAGCTCAAGGTGCTCAGAATGGGTATATGGCCAAGTCTCAGCCGACACTGGGTCCTTGCAGTCTTCCCTATGCAGGGGGTCTTCTAGACACTATTACACACACCCTTCCCCAACAGGGATGGCTGGCACACAGACTCTAACTTCCTTCTCCACCCATGCTGCAGGATGTGGGACCAGCCCACCTCTCCACAGAGGGGGAGCTAAGCTGGAATAATCCATTCCAGCTCAGATACACTAAACTGTAATTTGTACCTGCCAATGTGTTGCTGATACCTACTGGTAACCAGGCAAATTACATGAACAATTGCATTTAGCATAGGTTTATATGCACATTTGTGGAAGACATGAGCAAAATAATATCTGATAACATATAGTTCAACTGGCGCTTCACCATATAAAGGAAATCGCAGCGGTGTTTATAGCAGTCCCGTACCTGCTATGGAGGGTATTGTGCAGACAAGCTGTACGAATGCCAAATGTGAGAAAATAAGTGTAACACTGCGCGCTAATATTGAGTGAAAATATTGTATTAAAATAACTAGCCACAAACTAGAAACCACTCTAACATACAATGCCGCAAAAAGGAACCACTAACTGCTTATAGGTCTTACCTTAACGCACGTGTGTTAGCGGCGGTGCAAAGTTCTGCAGCGGTGCTCCTCTTGTGTTCTCTGTGCACCGTGAGAGAAGTGGATCCAAAGGGAGGGGATGACCAGCATGGACGGGTGAGTGTTAAAATATTATAAGTATTGGGAATCTCGCCCTGGCCGGTGGCGGAGTGTTCCCGTTACCTATGGGTTAGACGTGAGCACTAACCCACAGGTAACGGGAACACTCCGCCACCGGCCGGGGCGAGCTTCCCAATACTTATAATATTTTAACACTCACCGGTCCATGCTGGTCATCCCCTCCCTTTGGATCCACTTCTCTCACGGTGCACAGAGAACACAAGAGGAGCACCGCTGCAGAACTTTGCACCGCCGCTAACACACGTGCGTTAAGGTAAGACCTATACGCAGTTAGTGGTTCTTTTTTGCGGCATTGTATGTTAGAGTGGTTTCTAGTTTGTGGCTAGTTATTTTAATACAATATTTTCACTCAATATTAGCGCACAGTGTTACACTTATTTTCTCACAATATCTGATAACAGTATAAAGGCTCTCAGACGATAGTAGCGGGGTAGAGTCTGGAGGTGGCAGCAGCATGAGGAGACCACAGAGAGGCACAATAACAGAGTCTGGAGGTGGTCGCAGCATGAGGAGACCACAGAGCGGCACAATGACAGAGTTTGGACATGGCAGCAGCAAGAGGAGACCTCAGAGCAGCACAATGACTAGTGATTAGCGGCAGGGGCAATATTCGAATTAGCGATATATCACGAATATTTAGGCGAATATTCTCCAAATATTTGTGAATTCGTGATATTCGTGATATTCTTTTCGCTTGCGCTAATATGCGCGCGAGCATGTATGCACGCACTATTAGCTACATAAGTGATGAAAATGGTTGGCAGCAACTTTCGAGATAGTGAGGAAGAAGTCATGATCATTGTACATTACTGTTTTAGATTAAAATTCCATGCATGTCATAACAATAGCTTTATATGCAGATAGAGTTTTTCTAAGTATTCGAGATCGCGCAAATCGCCACTATTGAGTATTTTAGCGCAATACATACAACTTCACCTTTAATCAGGTCTGACAACATAATACCGATTGTTGAACTTAGTATTGTTGTGACATCACAGAACTATTTCTGTAGCATGTATGTATGGACAGCAGAGAAATCTCTCTCACATGCACATTGCACATTTATTTTCCTGCCACACACTATAACCTATACTATCTAACACTAACTACATGGATTATATATTTCAGCTAACTATATCTATAGCCTACAATACACCCTGCACTGGACCCTATCAGCTATACAATCCCCTATTACTATCTAACACTAACTATCTAGAATATTTATATGCGATCTGGAATGTAATTTGAAAAAGCACAGCACAGTATTCAAGCTCCTCTCTCTCTCACATGAAACTCCACAAAATGCCTGCTGGGGAGTGTCTTAATTTATATTGTGAAGCGTTAGGCAACTTTTCTATTGGTTGCTAGGAATGTTGCTAAGCTGTGACAAAGCCTTCTCATTGGCCAACAAGCTAGAAGAAGGGAGGGATGGTCACCTGATATGTACTGTGTTAAAAAACAAAACAAAACAAAAAGAATATTCGTTATTACGAATATATAGCACTATATTCTAAATAATGCGAATTCTCGAAGTGCCGATATTTGCGGAAAAAATTTGCTTTTTGAATATTCACGCTCAACACTAATATTCACGATAAAAATTTGTGATTAGAATATTCGGGATCAACACTACTCCTCACTAGTGAGGTTGCTCATTTTCGTATGGCACAGGTTGCAAACTAATTTTCTTTGTCGTCTGCATTTTCCTCAAAAAAGCGACATACTGCGGAACATCTACCCCTTGGCAAGGGGGATTTCCGCAAGAGGGTGCTCCGTGGAACAGTTGCAGGCCTGTTTGGTGTGGCCCGCCTACTCCCTTTTGGCACCCCACTGCCTCTTCCAGACTGTTGCGGTGCTGCAGATCCCTCCCCCTCTGTACTGCTGTTCAATCTCGGCTTTCCACCTTCTCAGGTTGGGTCAGTGACCTCATCGTCCACCACCTCCTCTTCTACTGTTTCACTCTGATCATCCTCCTGATTTGTTGACCTAACCACAACCTCAGTAATTGACAACTGTGTATCATCCTCCTCATCAACCTCTTGAGACAGTAATTGCGGTTAACTTATTGGCAACTGTGTCTCATCATCATCCACCTCATTAAACACTAATTGCCGTTCCCCACCTTCATGTTCTTGTGACTATGGATGCTCAAGAGGTTGGGAATCAGGGAACAAGATCTCATGTCCCTGTTCAAACGTGCTTAGCGAGAGGGCCAAATCAAGTAATGACGATGAAAATTTTAGGGATGCTCATACTTTAAACAGGAGATGTGACGTGGATAATTTAACTGTCCACAGTGGCCTATTACACAGTATTTAGCACAGGATGCGCTAAAAATATATATTGCTGCTGTCACACACAATAGTCCTTAAAAGGACTTTTGGGTCTGAAAAGTTTTTTGTATAATAATCTTCCTATTACACTCCCTACACTGTCTCGCCCTTCCTATGCACAGCTCTCCCTAACACTGAGCAATTTAGCGCAGGTTGCACTACAAACATATATCGCTGCTGTTTGTAGTGCCTAACAACAAGTTCCTTATAAGAACTTTTGGGTCTCTGAAACGTTTTTGTACAAAAAAAATATTCAATTACACTCCCTACATTCTCTGTCCCTTCCTATGCTCAGCTCTCCCTGACTTCGAATGAGCCGAACACGCGTCATTGGGTGCTATATAGCACCAGATGACGCGTTCCGGCCAGACAATTACTGCAATGCCAGTAGCCAACATGGCTACTGGCATTACAGTGAGGGCAGTACTTACATGCACGTTTTTTTGGCTGCATAGCAGTCGCGAAACGTGTGGAAGGAAGACTCGAGAATTGCGCTCGAGCACATGCAGTACTCGGCCGAGTACCGCCATATGCCGAGCATAGCGATGCTCGAGCCGAACTGGTATTCGGCCGAGCATGCTTGCTCAACACTACCACTAATACAAGCCAAAAAATGCTTTAGAACATATAACTGCACCACACAAGGGCAAATAAGACTTAGAAATATTTCCTTGTAATAAACCCTATCACATAGCACTTACACACCAATGACATGAATGGTTTGCTAGAATTACAAAGCTCTATAATGGCAATTTGGGTCCCCCGTCAGTGCAGCAAGATGTAAAAGGATTGTTCCTATTACCCAGGCTGTAACCTCCCCTACTGAACCCTGTTCTGCTTCAATACTGTGGAATGATTCATCCCTATCCTTTCCTCGAACTTCTGTACAGCAAAATAAAAGTTTTAAAGTCTTCTCTACCACTGTCCCTAGCGCCTGCTGACATCTCTCCCTGCACTAAGTACACTGGAAAATAGCAGAATCCAAGATGGCTGAGGCTATTTATAGGGCTGTGACATCACAGGGCTTGCTGGCTGCTGATTGGCTACATGCATGGCATTGTGGGTGATCCCTCATTCCCAGAGTTCCTTTCTCCATGTCCTAACACATGCAGCAGCCATTTTAGGAAAAAATTTGATTTGTTACCACAAAGAGTGAGGAAATTCGGATTCGGTGTGAATCAAATTTTTCCTGAAATCTGGATTGAATTCCACTTCATCAACTTTGATTCGCTCATCTATAGTCAGCACTACGCAACAATACTTTGTCTGTTTTTCATACGGATGTCAAATAAAGAACATTCTTAAGGATTCAAGGACTGTTGTGGAGAACTATTTTCTATGTAATATCTGATTATGTCCAACGATTTCAGCTGTACTCTGTGAAACATAGCCACTGAAAAGAGGACAAACTTGCCTGGAGTTGGAGAGTACAAAGGACAGAATGAGACTTATTCCTTTCATGTGAAGACAGAGAGAAAGACATTCATATTCACAATCTAATATAAATGAGAATTGACCAGCTCACCTCCTCATAATAACTCCTGTGCACGGATAGGCCCAATTAAGTCCATTCATGAAAATCCCAAAAAATAAATCCAGCACTTTAAATCTTTAAATGCTCTTTATTTTTTTACATAACAATAATTCACAGATACAGACCCTCCACCAGTAGTTGACGCGTTTCGAACAAAAATGTTCTTAATCGTAACTGACAATAATTTATAATCTAATCTCATATTCACCCCACAAAACACAACATGCAATAAAGTTAGTGAGGTCATGACTGCACATGGCAGAACAGTGTAATAGATTAGTTGTATCAACTACAGACAGATTGTACATTACTTACTTTTTGTCTTAATCCGTATGTCTGCAAATTCGGTCTTCTTAGTACAATTCTGTTCAACACATGAGACAGAATATAGACTGATGTGTAGACATAGTACATGTTTTGCCCATGATACTTTTTATTTGGGAAATCATATATCTCAGTACAGTTAACTGCCAGATCAGATCCACTTATCAGTTTAAAAAATTTATTTTTATTTTTATTTTTAGTCCGGCAGTTATAAAGGAGGAACCAAAGATCTTCCAGCAGCGGGTCATCTGGAAGGGTCAAGGGGTTCACGTTTTTAATTATATTAAACTTGGGAACTTCTTTCTTTGGTAACATGAACATTAAACTGCAGTTGATCAACTGAATATATACATCTCCAGAATCTAAAATATGAATCCAAGACCCATGAAAGATCATGGTGATATTTTCCATTTCAGCATTATAGATATTTTCAACATAATACCTGTTATAAAGGCCACAAATTACTATGACTTTTGCATGTGATTTTCTAATTTTGGCCATTTCCAATTTGTTCATATCGTAATTAAATTTTTGTAATTTGATGATAAAGTCTACACAGATATTATGCTCAGTCATCATTTTACTAAGTACTTCTGACTCCATTTCACCAATTCCATTGTCTGGTGTAATAATCCCAACCCAGTTCCATCCAAAATATTGCAGAGTCTTCACAATAGCTTCATATCGAACCTGGTCATCAGGAGTAATCTGATATGATGTTGGATATGAGACTCTATCACTCAGGAGAGGGTCAGAAGGTCCAAAATAGATCTACAAGAACAAAACACACCAAAAAATCTCAAGCATGGGCGTATATTCTGCTATACTGTAGATGTCATCACCTTCTGATATCTATTTCTGTATTTTAGAGATGTTCTATGATATCATGTTGTTGAATTATACAGTGGAGATGCTACTAACCTGTGTAAACTTATATAGACTGAGGAATTGTATCAAGGCACTATTGGTATCAGATCCAGGATTAGCCACAAAGGCAGCCACTTCACCATCACCCGAACAGAAGTAGTTTGGAGCCTCATTATCTTTTCCAGACATTATTTGCATGGCAGATTTTAGAGATTTTCTTGGACTTCCACATGTATCAAATATTTTATAGCCAAGAGTAATATTGGGTAGAAGGTAGGGATCTTTGTTAATCTCATCAATCGCAAAAATGAAAGCCAAAATATTTTTATATGGCTCAATTTGAACTCTGAAATATTTAATGGAGTAAACCAGCACAATATACAAAGAACATAATTAACATTCCATTTACAGTTTTGATCCATGCTTTCCTAACTACTCAACATTGTGAGGACATACATTTTTAACATTTGGACTAGAGATTTGTGAATTTTTTTGAAATTTGTTTTAGGTCTGATTCAAACAAATCAGTTGGCAGATTCTATTTGGGTATGAATAAATTCAACTCAAATTCTAAGTTCTCAAATTCCCCTAAAAGGGACTTGTTGGGCTGCATCCAACCCCTCTCAAGCTCATAACGCCAAAATGGAAATAATGTTGTAAATATGATCTCGATTGGGGTGGGGGGGTCAGATGCTTTTTGCTGTTTATACACACAGTAGTATTGGAAAATGCAATAGCTTGTTTTGAACAAAGTGTCTGGCTAATAGAATGATGATAAGGAGAATGTGCACTGTCTTGCTCATATTTTCCACATGAGCAAGTGATGCCTTCCTTAAGTGCTAAAGGAGCAGCAAAGGGGGAGATTTATCAAAATTTGTGAAAAGGAAAACTGTTTTAGCTGCCCATAACAACCAATCAGATCCCAACTTTCATTTTCCAAAGAAGCTCTAAAAAATGAAAGTTGGAATCTGATTGGTTGCTATGGGTATGTAAGATAGTTTACCTTTGATAAATCTCCAAGATAGTTCTTACATTTATGCTTGAACATCTGCATTTTATTTTTTGCCTCCAGAACTTTCTCACTGTAGTGTTTTTTTCAGATGGTATTGTGGAAAAAAATTCCACATAGGCAGTGCCCACACAGGGCCACCTCCTCAATACTAATCCATTGCATAGTAGTAGTAGTAGTAGTAAGGGAGAACAAAGGCCTTCAACTACTGGCTGATCGCAACTGTGCTGCTGTTTTCACTATAGCCACCCACATTTTCCGTCTTGTGTATGACGTGGCAATGGACTTTCATTTGCCATGAGTCAACCGATTTCCATTCTGATGTTTTGCAAGACATTTTTTTTTTTAAGCCAATTTAACCCGATGAGCGTCAGGGGTCCAGCTCTTTCTGACTTGCAAGTGTCCGGCTGCCTCTATGGGGCTTGCGGATGCAGGCTCTCTCCTCATCCCCATCGAATCCCACACTGCGGTGACGAGAACCCAATGGCTGGAAAGGCAGCCTGAACTCCTCCCGAAAAAAATAAGAAAATGCATGGTTGTCAGAAAA
>NW_024400679.1:0-25006 GCF_905171765.1 Bufo bufo | reverse complement strand
GAGATCAGCGGTGACATCACTGAGAATGCCGCCTCTCCATTCACTAGAGATCAGCGGTGACATCACTGAGAATGCCGCCCATCACTGGAGATCGGGGTGTCCTCGCTCTCCGCTTGGTCCGGTCAGTGTCCTGGGAGTCTCTGTGGCTCTGGGGTTCAGACTGGTGCGGTTCCCTCTGCTTTTTCTCAGACTGCACAATCTGCAGGATCTGCTGTGAGATCCGTTGTCTGCGGAGGATGGGTGTGGTGCGAGGATGTAATGTTACACACTTTCCCTCACCACAAGTGCTTGCACTCTGCCATGTGGTTATTATGGACACCCTGTTCCCCCGACCGTCATTAATGCGCCGCCTTCTGTCAGGTCTCGGGGTTTTGGTAAGACAGATTGTAACTTTGAGTTTTATAATTTGCCAAAGGATTTTTCACCCAGATGAAAGAGCGCTTCAGTAAAAGGTCCTGGGGTGCAGACATCTGTGCACCATGTTACTGTAGAGTGTCCCTTTTAAAAAGTCTTGAATGTCCCCTTAAAGGAACCTATATTACTGTGTGCCGCCCCTCGCCCTCTACACCGCCGTGCCTCAGCTGCCCTACATTGGATCCGAGCAGTTGTCGTGCATCTACTGCGTCATTTATCATTTGCACTTTCTTTTGCAGATCTGTCGTTTACCAGCAAAGTTCCAAGGAGTCGGCCACCTTGCAGCCGTTTTTTCACCCTACAACTGGACATTCAGTCTGATAAGATCCGCACCGTCCAAGACGCACTGGAAAGTCTCGTGGCCAGAGAATCTGTCCAGGGTTACACCACCAAAACCAAGCAGGAGGTGAGTCCCCGATCCTGGGCCATCGCCAGCAGTTACTGCATCTGATCCACCACCAAAGACTTCTTACCTCTGACTGCTTCCAAGCCTCGCGCAGCGCTGCGTCCGGCCTCGGGTCTTGTAGTCCTTCCCGAGTGGACATCTAAAACACGGGGAAACATTATTTTGTGGGTTAAGTTGGAAAGTCTGATATAATCTACACCTGAGGGTCCAGATCTGCAAAACACGGACAGCGGCCATGTGCTTACCGCATTTCGCTGACAGCACGTGGCCGGCACTATGATAGAAATGCCTATTCTTCTCTGCAGAATGGAAGTGCGGAAGCAGACCGCACATGGTGGTGCTGTCCGTATCTTTTGTGGCCCCATTGAAATAAAGGGGTCTACACTGCGCTATGATGCGCACCCGTTCGAATGGACCCTAAATAATTTGCCTTGTAATGATCCTATGTTACTCCAGTCACATCTAGAGCTGCAGTCACTGGGTTCCTGTTTTCAATTCCCCGGATTTCACCAGTTATTGGGCAGCTCGAGGAGTTGACTGCAGCTCTGCATGTGAATGGAGTATAGACATGGCGGAGGTTGTCTAGCCTTCGGTCACTAGTGACGTTTCTGCTCTTTCAGTTCGTCAGCACTTTACACATCTGTTCACAATGTTTTTTTCCTTGGATTCACTTGTGACTCTTTGCTGGTCTTGATTTCTGTTTTGTCAGGTTTAAAGGGGTCGGACAGTTCTTAATCCTTCCTATATGATGCTAAAGTGTCATGAGCAGCTGTTTAGAGTCGTGTCTCTCACCTCATCACTGGCTGCAGGTCCATGACCCATGTAAACAGTGCCAGGCCAGTGCCACCCCAACCATTGTAACCAAGATGGCAGCTGTGACATTCACTCATGTGACCACTTACCCGGCTGTCACTGCGCTGGTTCTGGACTGCTTCATCTATGGTCATGTGAGTGACTGCCGCCACCCTGTCAATGGTAACAAAGATGGCATCAGCTTAGCGTTGTTTACATGGGCAATGATTTGGCAGCCGTGGGCTGTGTAACCTGCCGTGAGGTCAGAGGAGCTGCTCTGTGCGGCTGCTAATGACGCGTTATACACTTTAGGAGCACGGAGGGAAAATTGGTAGCAATTGGCCAACCCCGTTAAGAGAACAAAAATCGGTTCCCTTGCCCACCTACCTGTCTGCAAAATAGACTTACCAGCTGACCGGTTTGTTACAGTGTATCAGTCTGGAGTCCAGGCTGTTCACCTCTCAGATGAATGACTGATACCATTGTAACAAACCACAGCTGTGAGATTCTCTTGGCTGTAAGGCTGGGGCCACGCGGTGACTTATTCGTGGGACTTGTCTGCAGCCGTCGTGCCTCCATTTTAGGCCTGTGATTTGTTCTTAAAGACGCAATAGTCGCATTGCGATCTATGATGAGTGACGTGTGATCTGCAACCAGAAGTCGTGTTGCAGCTTGCTGACACCATTGACGATCATTAGCTGCGATGTCGCTGTGTAGCCGCAGTATTAACGAGAATGCTCCCATTCCCTGACGGCAAACAATACACCGCAGAGCTCATTCGTTATACGCAGCTCTAGGTATACCTCGGGCTTCAGCCTAAATGCAGGAGTGCCTGGCAGGGGTTAAGCCGCTCTCCGAGCTCCGCCGCGGTCTAGGTTTCCCAGCTGTGTGAAGGTCGCTGCTGATGTGGGAGTAACGCTCATCGCCAAGCGACTTGTGATTTTTAGCTTGTAAGTTTTTGGTGGGTAACCCGTCATTTCTGGTCTTCACAGAGCGTCCACTGTTCAATTAGGGGTTTAGGAGAAATGGGCCGTTAAGTTTACGTTCTGGTGGCTCCGTCTGGTTTTTATTTTGATGTCTGGGCTGGAAATAAAATTCATGCATGATAATTAGCTCGAGGCTGAGCGAAGCCGCTCTCCTGACATTTAGACAAGGGGAATTTTCCTAGTGGTGCAGGTCTGAGGTGTAGATGAGGCCTCGGTCGTGTAGAGAAGCCGATACTTTGGGGCGTTTGTGTCTCACAGGTTTGCATTGTGCGAGGAGATGGCTGTCATTTACATTTCTGTATTGGCCGGAAAGTAAATGCCCCCCTTCCCTGGATCGCCTCACCTCATGGCCATCTAATGGCTCTGCTGTAAACCCTGACCTAGAGAGAACCTCCAACAGATCACTGCCCCGGCTAAGCTGCGCAGCAACGCTCTCCATGGGGTGCAAAGCTGCAACTCCCATCATGCTCGTGCATCCTGCCGCTGTCAAGGCATTATGGGAACAGTGTCGCCCATGTACAGAGAAATCCTCTTCCTGAAAATATCGGTGCATGCCGGATTAACAGACATTGTAGATTAGTGGTAGTCACCTGACTGTAAACTGATCCGGAGCTGATACATTGTTACAGTTGTATCCAGGCCGGACTGAGGGAGGATTGTCTTCACTGGATACATTGTAGCAGCTTTCAGCTGGGAGATTTATTGGGCTGAGTTCACACCGTTTGTTTCTATGCTGAAAAAAACCCATGGAATCACGAAGTTGAATGGAAAGTCACAGAACTTATTATGCAAGAATTTCATTAATAAAACCCTTAATGTGACGGTGGCAGGTATTGCCGCTCAGATGTTCCTAGAGCCAGGAGACCCCCACAGGCCCCTTCATTGTAGTGATCAGCGGTGCCCTCACCCGCTCTCCAGTGACGTCCTTGGATCTATCTGTAGGTGCATAGGACTTAACGAGGACGAGCAGCAGATTAGCCTCTTATTAACTGCTCACACAGTCCTATAAACGCACACCGTGTGCTGGTGACGTGTTACGCTGCCGCGCACCGGCTGGCACATTGAAACAATGATAACGGGCCTGGTACTGAACAAGCAGCTAGCACATACGTCACATCACTACCCACGTGATGCCCTTCAGCCCTCAGTACAGACTCGTACATCCCTCATCTCTGCAGGGTAAAAGCACTTTGTGTTCTGCTTGCTGTCAGTGAATTGGAACATTATAATACCGCAAACTACTCGGTAGCAACAGATCTATCTTCTGTCCTGGATTTCAGCCTTCATCCTCACCTACACATTGCCTTTACCGAAGGGTCTGTTCACACAGATCTGGTGCATAATGCGCTTTAGAATTCGAGCCCCATTGATTCCAATGGGAGTCCTTATTGCCATTCTTACGGCCGCAGTTTAGGAAACAGTCGGCATCTGCTGCAGACTGGCCCCATTGAATGTGCGAACCTGCATCAGAAATCTGAGGGTTAGCCTTGGCTTTCTGCGATCGTACATACGACCACGGAGCTGTTTGTCCAGCTGAGGCTACTTTCACATTAGCGTGAACAGCCTGCCGGATCCGTGCTGCCGCTAGACATGTCGTCGTTTTAGGCCCCTTGCAGACGAGTGTGAGCGGATTAGGTCCGGATGCGTTCAGTGAAAACTGTGCGATTTCGCAAACAAGTTGATTCAGTTTTGTCTGCGATCGCGTTCATTTTTTATCACTCGGGTGCAATGCGATTAAGGCTACTTTCACACTAGCGTTCGGGGCTCCGCTTGTGAGCTCCGTTTGAAGGGTCTCACAAGCGGCCCCGAACGCATCCGTACTGCCCTAATGCATTCCGAGTGGACGCGGATCCGCTCAGAATGCATCACTCTGGCAGCGTTCTAGCCTCCGCTCCGCTCAGCAAGGGGACACCTGAACACTGCTTGCAGCGTTCGGGTGTCCGCCTGGCCGTGCGGAGGCAAACGGATCCGTCCAGGCTTACAATGTAAGTCAATGGGGACGGATCCGTTTGAATTTGGCACTATATGGCTCAATTTTCAAACTGATCCGTCCCCTATTGACTTTCAATGTAAAGTCTGGACAGATCCGTCTGAAGCTACTTTCACACTTGGAATTTTTTCTACAATATAATGCAGACGGATCCGTTCTGAACGGATCCCAAGTCTGCATTATATGAGCGGATCCGTCTGGGCAGACATCAGACGGACCCACTCTGAACGGTAGTGCGAAAGTAGCCTTAATGTGTTTTGCACGCACGTGATAAGCTGAAGGTTTACAAACAACATCTCTTAGCAACCATCAGTGAAAAATGCATTGCATCCGCACTTGTGTGCGGATGCGATGCTATTTTCACGCAGCCCCATTCACTTCTATGGGGCCTGCGTTGTGTGAAAATCGCAGAATATAGAACATGCTGTGATCTTCGCGCAACGCACAAGTGATGCGTGAAAACCATTGCTCACGTACACAGACCCATTGAAATGAATGGGTCTGGATTCCATGCGGGGGCAATCCGTTCGCATCACGCATTGCACCCCGTGCCGAATACTCGCTCGTGTGAAAGGGGCCTTATTCCAGCCACCTCTCGGCATGTCTGTCGTGCTGCCTGCCTCCATTAGGCTACTTTCACACTGGCGTTTTGGCTTTCCGTTTGTGAGATCCGTTCAGTGCTCAGCGGTCCAAAACGGATCAGTTTTGCCCTAATGCGTTCTGAATGGAAAAGGATCTGCTCAGGATGCATCAGTTTGCCTCCGTTCCGCTCTGGAGGACGCCCGCAGCGTTTTGGTGTCCGTCTGACGAAACTAAGCCAAACTGATCCGTCCTGACACACAATGTAAGTCAATGGGGAGGATCCGTTTTCTATGACGCAATCTGGCACAGTAGAAAGCGGATCCGTCCTCCATTGACTTTCAATGGTGTTCAAGACGGATCCGTCCTGGCCATGTTACAGATAATACAAACTGATCCGTTCTGAACGGATGCAGAAGATTGTATTATCTGAACGGATCCGCACCAAACGCGAGTGTGAAAGTCGCCTTATAGTGAATGGGGCTGGAGTGGACTTCTGGCGGCAGCATGGATCCGGCAGGCTGTTAATCCCGCCGTAGAACGCTGCCGCTAATGTGAAAGTCGCCTGATTTATATCCTGCTACCATCATGCCTGATTATGATTACCCTGTACAAGTATATAAATAGGCCATACAAAAAATACGGTGGAAAAACTGTTCCATGTAAAATGCGCTCAGAAGGCGAGGGGCGCTGCCTCCGACTGGAGAGGAAGAAGCTTCTTTACTGTAAGAACGGTGAACCTGTGGAATAGAGACCTCAGGACGTGGTCACAGCAGGAACTGGGGACGGGTTCAAAAAGGGTTTAGACAAATTCTTAAAAGTAAAAAACATTAATGTGTAGAAATCGGAGTCGGACTTCCCTCTGGGATTCGCGTCCCCACCGATCCCTTGGTTGAACTTGATGGACATTTGTCTTTTTTCAACCGTATTAGCGATGTAACTATGCCCGGCTCTGGGGCTGCGGGTGAAAGAGCGGATACGGTCATGTGAATTTACTACATTTGGTAGAGATGATTGTTCTTCAGCCCCAGACTGATGCCTTGAGGTTTTATTGTCGCGGTGTGATACGCAGACGACCGCGGCGTTATTGTAGCAGTAAGACTTGGCAGCCATCCCTGCTCTTGCTTCCAGGGCTGCACATTCCTAGCGTCTGCGGCCTCAGCCGAGCATCCCCATACTCAGCAGAGCGCCGGTTGTCTGTGATTTCACATACTGGAGGAGCAATAAGACCTGAACATTTAACCATTTCAGCCCAGGGGCAAGTGATGGTACAAGTGACATTTGGATAATGTGTGAAAGCTTCATCCCGGCAGGACGTGGCAGGATGACGGGGGTTGTGTTCCTCGCTGATGCCCACTTGTTCCTCTTTCAGGTTGAGGTCAGCCGCAGAGTGACCTTGGAGGAGCTGCCGCCGGTCCTCGTGCTGCATCTCAAACGATTCGTGTTCGAAAAGACCGGCGGCTGCCAGAAGCTGACGAAGAATATTGAATACCCTGTGGACCTGGAAATCAGCAAAGGTGAGCGGGGTGTGATGGGAATGGTTCTGGTGATATTGGGGTCTGTGAGATGCCAGATACAAGCATCAGCTCAGAAATGGAGGGGGGACGTCATCAAACTGCAAACCGGCTGCAGTATGGTAGACTCTTCCCCAGCTTCCTGTTATGTGAAGGAAAAGGCAGCACGGAGGATTCCCCGGATCTGGGATCATGAGACTTCAGCAACATTTTCAAAGCATCCAGCGCTTTGGAATTTAGAATAAAACGTGACTTGTATTTACATGAGTAAAATGAAATTAAAATGTATTTTTCTCCTCCTCCTCCTCCTGTTGTTGGGGCAGGTCTATAAATGTGGGGCTCACACGGGGCGGCTGCTTCTTGCCTCTTATATTCGCACTGTTGTGTCAGCGGTAACTCTGTCTTTTTCTTCTGCAGAATTGCTTTCTCCCGGGATGAGAAGTAAGATTTTTAAAGGTCAAAAAACCTACAGGCTCTTTGCAGGTAAGTACTTCTTTCCATAGCGCTGTCGGGTGCGTCATCGTTCAGGATTAGCGTCAGATCTGCAGGTCTTATAACTGTTCTCCAGGATCCATGAGGAGTGTGCCTGACATTCTCATGGACCCTGCTTATCACTTATCCACAGTATAGGAGTAAGGCCTCTTTCACACTTGCGTTGTCCGGATCCGGCGTGCACTCCACTTGCCGGAATTACACTCCGGATCCGGAAAAACGCAAGTGTACTGAAAGCATTTGAAGACGGATCCGTCTTCAAAATGCGTTCAGTGTTACTTTGGCAACCAGGACGCTATTAAAGTCCTGGTTGCCAAAGTAGTAGTGGGGAGCGGTATACTTACAGTCCGTGCGGCTCCCGGGGTGCTCCAGAATGACGTCAGGGCGCCACATGCGCATGGATGACGTGATCCATGCGATCACGTGATCCATGCGCTTGGGGCGCCCTGACGTCACTCTGGAGCGCCCCGGGAGCCGCACGGACGGTAAGTATGCTGCTCCCCGCTCCCCACTACACTTTACCATGGCAGCTAGGACTTTAGCGTCCCGGCAGCCATGGTAACCATTCAAAAAAAGCTAAAAGTCGGGTCTGGCAATGCACCGAAACTACGTTTAGCTTAAGGCCGGATCCGGATTAATGCCTTTCAATGGGCATTAATTCCGGATCCGGCCTTGCGGCAAGTGTTCAGGATTTTTGTCCGGAGCAAAAAGCGCAGCATGCTGCGGTATTTTCTCCGGCCAAAAAACGTTCCGTTCTGGAACTGAAGACATCCTGATGCATCCTGGACGACTTTCACTCCATTCAGAATGCATTAGGATAAAACTGATCAGGATTCTTCCGGCATAGAGCCCCGACGACGGAACTCTATGCCGGAAGAAAAGAACGCAAGTGTGAAAGAGCCCTAAGGCTCTCATGGATGAGGGTCTGACTGGAACAACCACCTTATGAGAATGGAGGTCCTATGAGTGGCGATCGTGCATGTTCGCCGCTTGCGCTTCTTTCAGCTTTGTGGTACAGAGGAAGATAGCCATGAGCTGGAGTGGAGCCGTAGTGGATATGTGCGACTTCCACTCCTTGCGGATGGGGAACAGGTGACCCCAGTTCTCGTGGTTGGTGGGGGTTCCACGTGTTGGTCCTCAACCAATGAGATGCCTATCTCCTGTCCTGTTCATGAGGAAGCCCCTTCAATTTTCTAAGGAAAACTTCTTACTGAAGAATGGTGATTCATGCTCCGCTGGAGTAAGATGCGGCCCACCCCTTAACAGATTTGTCCTGTCATGCACTGTTCGTGCGCCACAAACGAATCTAGATATCAGTCATAATTATTGTAAATGTGTCGGACCACGGGGCCGCCTCTTCCTGCTGAGCTATTTCTGACATTTGCTGAGTGGTGAGGAATCGTAAAGTCAAAAATTTGCACAATTTGTGTACAACTTTTGTAAATGAGCCCCTTTTGTATTGGGGTCCATTCACACATCCGAAAAATGGCTCCGCATCCGTTCCGCAATTTTGCGGAACAGGTGCGGACCCATTTATTTTCAATGGGGCCGGAATGTGCTGTCCGGATCCACACATCCGTTCCGCCCCAAAAAATTGAACATGTCCTATTCTTGTCCGCAAATGGCATTTTCTATGAAAGTGCCAGCCATGTACGGCCCACAAAATGCAGAACGCACATTGCCGGTGTCTGTGTTTTGCGGATTCGCAAAACACATACAGACATGTGAATGGACCCTTACAGTTCCTTGTTTATTTTCAGAGGTTAAAGGGGTTGTGCAGTGACTTAAAGGCAGTTGTCTCACCACAGCAAATGGCATTTATCATGCAGACAAAGTTAATACAAGGCACTTACTAATGTATTGTGATTCTCCATATTGCTTCCTTTCCTGGCTGGATTCATTTTTCCATTATATTAAACACAGCTCGTTTCCATGATTACAACCACCCAGCAGTGGTGGTCGTGCTTGCACACTATAGGAAAACCAGCCTGTCCGCACTCGGAGTACTGGCCGCCACAGAAGCAGCTCTTTTTCCTATAGTGTGCGAGCACGACCACCATGGCCGGATTGCAGGGTGGTCGTAACCGTGAAAACGAGCTGTGTATAATGTGATGGAAAAATGAATCCAGCCATCAAAGGAAGCAATATGGAGAGTCACAATACATTAGTAAGTGCCCGGTATTAACTTTCCCTATGATATTCTCTGTCATTTGCTGTAGAGAGACAACCCGTCCTGACCTAGTCCTGCTCACACAGCTGCGTTACAATGTATCGGTGTAAGAGCCCGGAGTCTGCTGTGTTCTCCACAGATACATTGTAACAACCCATCATCCGTGAGTGGGACGGTGGATATAAGAATTTAATGTTTAATTGCAGATCCTGGAAACGGTGAGGAATTGAAACGTAAAGTGTACCGTTGAAGTGGCATGCGCAGCCCTTTAATTGTTACTGCAGGGTATTTGCCCCTATTTCATTCATTAATTTTCGTCTTCTCTTCGCCAGTGGTCTATCACCATGGTAACAGCGCAACGGGTGGACACTACACTACAGACGTCTTCCAGATCGGTCTGAATGGCTGGTTGCGCATCGACGACCAGACTGTGAAAGTGATCAATCAGTATCAGGTGGTGAAACAGACTGTAGAGCGCACGGCCTACCTCCTGTATTACCGCCGCGTAGACCTGCTGTGAACCGCGCCCCCCGCTCTGTGTCTTCTCGTGCGCAAGATTCCTGCTTCATCGGACACAATCCACCACTTTCCGCTTCCTTTTAATCTTCAACTATTTTCTTCCTTCTTGGGTGAGCCCCATTTTTGCTCCTCCCTTTGTCCCTACAGTTTTTTTTTTTTTTGTTTTTTTTTTTGTTCCCCTCCCGATTTTAGATTAGTCTAGGAGGATCAATTTATAACCAAGTTTCACTTAGCTTTAGGGACCCCACAAACCCCAAAAAGCCAATGCAGGGGATCGGGGTCAGATGTAGCCAGGATTGCTGATTCCCCCCCTCCCCTTTTTGGGATGCAAACCTTTTCAAGCCTATGTTACCTGCAAAGGGGAAAAACGTAGCAAATAAGACTGTTGTCATCCGCTTAGCAAGATGTTTCATATTTTACCGTTCTCTCCGCTAGGAGCGCCCCCATCTGGAGGCAAAAGGATCAAGAGATAAAGCCACCTCTGGGCGGGTAGGTTCAGTCTGCTGCAGCCGTTCAACCATAGCAAAAACTGCTGCACTCATGTGGACCCGGGGGGCCGAGGCGGCGGTTCTTAATACACAGGATAGATTTTTATTATTATTTTTTTTTTTAGTGTCTCGGGTAGAAGTGGCTGTGTCGCCCCTTGGGCACCCACGCGCTTCGCCAAAGACTCAACGCACCAGCATTACTCAGTCTACATGTGAGAACAGTACGGCCCTTCCTGCAAGCCTTCACTCCTAGCAAAAAGCCACGCTCTTCGCTTTCCGGATCACTAAATCAACAGTTAAAAAAAAATTAAAAATTAAAAAAAAAAAGTGTAAAAAATATGCACCAAGCTGCCAGATTCTCTAGGGTTTCTCGCATAAATCAATAAAAAAAAAAAGTTGAAACTAGGAAAAATAATAATAATGGCGGAATGCTATTTTCAGAGTTGCTGGGTGCCTTGCAAGAGTAAGCCGAAGTATTAGAGCGTTTTTAACCCCTTCCTTGCTGGGAAATGTGCCACCAGCACCCTCCTCTCCAGCAGCTGAAGGCTTTAAAAGGCATAAATAAGTGACCCCCTGAATGTGGGCGGTTTGTCCGTCTAGAGGACGATGCTTGTGATGAGACGCCCCAGTGCTGATGCTCGTCTGTGTACAGTGGAGGTCGGAGCCGCTCGGGATTCCAGGCAGTCTGCTTCATTTTGCTGTCTCGCTCTCCTCTAACGTTCCTGATTGTACACAGTTTAGTGATATCTAGGAGTATAAAGTCTTCGCCCATCAATAAAGTTACCACGTTGGTTTAAGATCTGGTGTCCCAGGGTCTCTTCATTGTGTGTCATTAGGTCGAGCTGCCTTGATCCCAGTGCGGAGCCACGTGGAAGACTCGCGGGAAATCAGCGGTTCGCACGTTTCACACTCGCTGCTAAAATCGCCACGCGAACTACAAACCAACGGTGACAGGGCCCTGACGCCTATCCATCACTAGAGATCAGCGGTGACAGGGCCCTGCCGCCTATCCATCACTAGAGATCAGCGGTGACATCACTGAGAATGCCGCCTATCCATTCACTAGAGATCAGCGGTGACATCACTGAGAATGCCACCTATCCATTCACTAGAGATCAGCGGTGACATCACTGAGAATGCCGCCTATCCATTCACTAGAGATCAGCGGTGACTTCACTGAGAATACCGCCTATCCATTCACTAGAGATCAACGGTGCCATCACTGAGAATGCCGCCTATCCATTCACTAGAGATCAGCGGTGCCATCACTGAGAATGCCGCCTATCCATTCACTAGAGATCAGCGGTGCCATCACTGAGAATGCCGCCTATCCATTCACTAGAGATCAGCGGTGACATAACTGAGAATGCCGCCTATCCATCACTAGAGACCAGCGGTGACATCACTGAGAATGCTGCCTATCCATTCACTAGTGATCAGCGGTGACATCACTGAGAATGCTGCCTCTCCATTCACTAGAGATCAGCGGTGACATCACTGAGAATGCCGCCTATCCATTCACTAGAGATCAGCGGTGACATCACTGAGAATGCTGCCTATCCATTTACTAGAGATCAGCGGTGACATCACTGAGAATGCCGCCTATCCATTTACTAGAGATCAGCGGTGACATCACTGAGAATGCCGCCTATCCATTTACTAGAGACCAGCGGTGACATCACTGAGAATGCCGCCTATCCATTCACCAGAGATCAGCGGTGACATCACTGAGAATGCAGCCTATCCATTCACTAGTGATCAGCGGTGACATCACTGAGAATGCAGCCTATCCATTCACTAGAGATCAGCGGTGACATCACTGAGAATGCTGCCTATCCATTTACTAGAGATCAGCAGTGACATCACAGATTAGAACGCCGTCCATCTTTCAGCCTTCCTCCACAGTTGGTGGCTGTTCTCGTGACTGTCTAGTCACACTCTTTGCTGATCTCCCTCCTGAGGACATTAATCTAGTTAATTGGGAACATCGGCCGGGGTTGTTGTGTAACGCACTGAGCCTGCGCTGTTTATTACTCCGCTCGCCTCTGATCTCTCGTTCTCTGTTTTGGACAAGTGTTTTCAGCCTCTTGGATGCTGCGCTGATATCTGCAACGGATTATAGGACAGAAGGCAACGCCCGTCCAGCCCCCCCCCCCCCCCCCCCCCCCGGGCACGTGTCCTGGCATTGAGTAACCCAGGTCATTTAGGGTATTCGCTGCATGTGTCCCGCTGTGTGTGCAGCTCAGAGCAGCAAGTGGACTCCTCCTGTAGAGTGTAAGCTCTTATGGTCAGCGGGGTCCTCTCTCTCTCTCCTGTAGAGTGTAAGCTCTTATGGTCAGCGGGGTCCTCTCTCTCTTGTAGAGTGTTAGCTCTTATGGGTAGGGTACCCTCTTGTAGAGTGGAAGCTCTTATGGTCAGCGGGGCTCTCTCTCTCTCTCTCCTGTAGAATGTAAGCTCTTATGGTCAGCGGGGTCCTCTCTCTCTTGTAGAGTGTTAGCTCTTATGGGTAGGGTACCCTCTTGTAGAGTGGAAGCTCTTATGGTCAGCGGGGTCTTCTCTTTCGAGTAGTGTGTATTTATTCTCAGCAGAAGCAAACACCAAAGTGCTGCACAACCTCCTGCTGCCTTTCAGAGTATTCCGCTGAGTTCAGGAGGACACCTATGGCCGTTGGCCAAGTGCATAAGTACTTGATGCTCCTAGCATTAATTAATGCTTGGAGCATCAGATCGTTATGTACCTGGCTGGCAGCCATGAGGAGGACTTGGGTGGCTCCCGGGCATCGGCCCACAGTTTCCCAGTATGGTCTATCGCCAATACACCCCTGGTGGTGGCTTTCCTCCCGTCCATTCAAATAAAGATGAGCAGCACTCCAAGCCCTTAGTGGGGTAAATGCAGTAATCGGGTGGCCGGCCAAAGTCCAAGTTGTAGTGGTGCACGCGGTGACGGATCCCAGTAGAACCACATATAGACAACGGCTCTCGTCCAATTTAAAGCAATGGGTGTTTCTTCATGACAATCAGGCAGCTTACGTCGCAACGTTCCGACTAAACTCTTTATCAAGCAACGTTAGACGGAACCTAGTGCACGCGGGGTGGGTGTTACTCATTAACTCCCACCTCATCATTCTAATAAGATACAGAAGAGAAGTGAAGTCCAGGGGCATAACCCAGTAGTACCGATATCATGGCAGCGTCATGAGGTTGACTTGACCGTGCATGCGTCCACTAACGCGTGGGAGAAATCCTACTCGTACGGGTAGCTGCGCACTCTCCCAATAGGAAGGACATACGTAATCAAAGGGGGCTACACCAGGGGGACATACAGAGTTATTGGATAGACTAAGGAGGCGTGACGGGCAGGGGCAGCGTCATTACCGTGGGTCGTGACCATGTGCATGTGGCATCACCAGAGCGGACGCGCCCAGAGTGGTTACATAGTAGAGTTGATGCTCAAGTGGGATCACGGATATGGGCGGTGCCCAAGCAGCATCATAGGTGGCGGCGTATCCCCAAAACGGCATCCTGTTAGGATAGCAAACAGCGTTTCCATGACCGAGCACAACACGGTGGGTAAGGGCATGAAGGGGGTAACCTGTTCCAAATGGCCGACCAATCAGTTAGGGCAAATGATCGCACTACAACTGCCTGCAGGTGGAATCACCATTTAAGTGACACCTTCCCACTATGAGTGTTATAGTGTACATGTGCATACAGCTGCAGCAATCCTTACCCATCCATTCATGCAGCAGTCACCTTGTAGCAATATGCCAAAGGAATCGGATAAGGTAACTCACCCTTCAGGATTGCCAGTGCGAATAATGGAGGGTCGGAAAAGGAATAGGGGAAAAACGCTCCCATAGCTGAGGAGGACATGCCAAAAAATATGGGAAGTCCTGGTTTCACGTAGAGGCAAAGTGAAAGAGAAGAAAGGCGCGAATATACACAACACAATTCTATCCTTCCACTAAGGTAAGTTTACGGTGTGACGAAGGGGCCCTGTTTGGTTTTTTATTCAGATTAATTCCCTTTTAGTAAGTCAACCCGTTGTGTTCCTGACCTTCTCCTGGTGTCTCGAGACTAGGGAATTGGGGTACCCCCGTTGGTAAATTTCTTCACTGTCTGGAATTGGCTGGATGGATACACTTAGGTTTCCTCAATATAAGACACATAAATATTGGCTTAAGATGGGGTCACATTGGACCCCATTGCGGTTCCTCTGCATTGCACAAAAAAAGTCACTTTTAAACAGAAAGAAGTCTGAGACAGACCTGAAAGCTGCTTTTTTTTAGGTGAGTAATCCGAATTTTGTAATGCATGTCCTACTGCCGCTTATCCCTTTGCATGTTCGATTCTGGCATATAAGCGAACAACCTCAAATGACACCAGAAGGTGACCGCCTTCAAAGTTAGGGTGATGCTGTTTTGTCAGGAAGTGTGAAGTGTCCTTAAAAGAAAGTGCTGAAGTGGCAAAACTTTTTAGTGTCTTGTCGAAGAATGTCGCTCTGAGTGAGAAAATAGAATTCGTCCCAGAGACGATGATGGGTCGTCCAGGTGGGTTTTCCCTGTTCTTAAGGATTTTGGGTAAAATACAGATGAGGGGGTGACTGGGTGTGTCCAGATCAGATATTCATGAAGCAGGGCAGCCGTGATATCATCTGCACATGCTTTGTCAATTAACAATGTGATCTTTCTCATAATATCAAATCTTAAGTCATGTTCAACCCCTATGATCCCACAGATGAATCACCGAGTTGAAGAATAAGATCTTATTTTGATACGTAGCAGTATCCGTGTCTGTGATCTCATGTCTATGGCATAAGTTATCAAGAGCATGATGTTCTGACTAAGATAGATTAGCCCTGTACTGAATTTCTGGGGCCAGTTTTTTTTTTTGGTCTATTAACCCCTTCCTTCACCAGAGATATATGTATGCCTCCACTACATTGTTATTGTTTAAAAATTACTTTTAATAAACAGATCACGTGGTGTCCCTCATGGGTGGTGGGGATACCGATGTGCGTGTGGTATCAGACATGACTGTGGTAAGGAAGGTTTTGAGTCTAAGGCTCATGAAGCCTTAGAAGATTAATTTCACAGTCAAACCAATCAACATCAAGGAGTGAAAGTTCTGATTCAGAGAATGTTGAAGAGGAAATATTTACCACCAAAGAGTCCATGTTTTTTTTTTCTGTAAAAAGTCCTTCCGGAGTCCCATCTGTGTTAATGGGTCGGACCCGTCGGCGGCTTCCTCACATCCAGCCGCGTTGTGTTGGTGGTTGTGACCATTGATTTTGTGTCCTCTCCTGGTTCCAGCCTCTCCTTGGAGGACACGTTCCCCTCTTGTTGATTTTAAATGTTTCTGTTGTACTGGGAGAGGCGGAGACTGGGGGGGGGGGGGGGCTTCTGTACTGGGTCCAGTTCTTTTTATGGATGGGATAGAAGGTAAGGTATTGATGTGGTTGTCGGGCTCAGCGGGCTGCACCATGTGCTCCTTCCATTTTGGGTTGAGAAAACAGTCATGAAATTTCCAGGGTTCCTGTGCCTCAACCTTTCAAGGGATGATCCCAGAACCAGGTCCCTGAGACTTGCGTGCCCTCCTTTAGCCATGAAGACAATAGACTTTATCTTATTCTGCCCACTCCAAGTCACTACTCCACACAGCAAAGAGCTTCATTAAGAATTATTACTACTCCCAGCAGACAGCTTCATTAGGAATGTCCCTGCTGATTCACTGCAGATGGAGGGAAATGGATGTCTCCATCCCTTCAGTCTTCGGAGCCTTGCCTTCTTGAAGATCTGACGAGACTCTTGCCGTCCATGGTACGCAGCGCTGTGACTGATGTGTGGTCTCTCAGATCATCTGCTATGACTTTGTCTTTCATCTTGAGTTGATGTTGCTGACTTCACCAGAACGATGATGTGATTGTCAGGAAAAGGCCGGTGCTGACGGCCAGATGATGGGATTCTGGCTCCAGATGGAAGAGATAGCCTTGTCTGCTCTCCCTTTGTCCTGACTAGTCTGAGGAGCACCCCAGGAACCTTCATCATGACCCATTTGTGTAGTTCAGGCCTGAGTTCAGCATGGAGTCTGCAGAAGCTGTGGTTGGGCTGCTGTATCTCAGGAGGCTGTGGAGTCCACATCTGCAGAAGCTGTGGTTGGGCTGCTGTATCTCAGGAGGCTGTGGAGTCCACATCTGCGGAAGCTGTGGTTGGGCTGCTGTATCTCAGGAGGCTGTGGAGTCCACATCTGCGGAAGCTGTGGTTGGGCTGCTGTATCTCAGGAGGCTGTGGAGTCCACATCTGCAGACATAGTAGATGCTCCTGCCAAATCTGTACCAGGACCCCACCCACCAGTTATCATACTGGGGTGCCCCCACAGAACCACTGCCACCTCTGCACCCCCTAGGATGAGAGTGTAATATTGTGATATATGGAGAGCATTGTAAATTCCTGAAGTCAGAAGATGATGGGAGTGATGGGTCTAGGAACTGCAGAGAGTCCTGGATTCTTGTAGTGTCACATCTGATGACTGCACAGCTACGTGACGTCCAGCGGTCTCCATGAGTCACACACAGGCCTCCAAATAACTGGAAGGGGAGCTTCTCCGTCACTGGATCCATGGGGTGGGGGGTGCGGAGAATTCTCAGAAATATGGATAAATTACTGATCTGCAGCCCATAGAGCAGAGATGTGGCCATCACTCCTGCTGTACTCAGCCATGTTGGGGTGAGACTGAATGTAATGTTCTTCAATCAGACGGATGATGGGAGTTGTACGAGCCTCCCCTCACCTCTTATTACGCTCAGGGTAGCACAGTGACTGCATGGCCGTAAGTTCTGACATTTAGGGAGGATGGCCATCCTTGCATCGTCTGGAGAAGATGCGTCATGTTAGTGATGACCTCCCTCCTGCACAATTCACATCTGTGAATATGTGATAAAGACCAGAACATGGACACCTTCCCCCATTGTGATATTGAACAGAACCACGGACAAACCCCCCCATATGTGATAGTGGGAGACGTGTCCGAGTCTAGACTCTCCTGCGCAGCCACCACTTCCGATGACCTGGGCTACACTGGGAGTCCCAATGAAATGTTTCGGAGTCACAGTGTGGGGTGTCAGGGTGAGGAGGAGCTCGGTCTGTATTGTGGGGTCACTAATGTATATTTAGGAGTCATGCCATGATGGATGTTGTGTATATGACAGGAGCATGGAGCATCGAGCATACAACCATGTATCCTGGGGGTTCTCCAGCCTGCTATATCCATACACTGTGATGTTACACACCTTGGGGCCCCTCCATAGAAGCCATTACCCTGATGACACACACCTTAGGGCCCCTGTACATATTGGGAAGAGGTGCCTACCTGTGAGGAGTCCATAGAGTGTGCTCCA
This sequence comes from Bufo bufo, assembly GCF_905171765.1. NCBI lineage: Eukaryota > Metazoa > Chordata > Amphibia > Anura > Bufonidae > Bufo > Bufo bufo. Next base: position 7,261 of record NW_024400679.1, on the reverse strand, counting down.
GCACAGCCCCATTCCCACCAGTAGAGGTCAGTAGTGATGCCTGAAGTGCTGCTCACAGCCCTGGAGGGATTGGGATTTGTAATGGACCGGAAAGTGTGTCCAGGATCTGAGGAACAGGGCAGTGGAGTCATGGCACTGATCGTGTGCAGGCCGGGTGGCACCTACCCTCTGCTGTTCAGGTGCACTAACGTGACAGTTATATTAGGTGCAACACGTGTCGTGCCTAAGTATCACAGTGTAGAGGGCTGCCATAGGAATGGATGGGTTGCAGCGCAACTCGCATATTGCTGCAACCACAATGTGAATTGCAAAAAAATCTGGCATGTTTTGGCTTTTTTTTGGATTCACATGTCATGTTTGGGATCAGCAACTTTCTGCACTCCAGCTGCTGTGAAACTACAAATCCCATCATGCACACATTCTCTGTTCTTCTAACTCCCATAGAAATGAATGAAGCGTTCTGGGAGTTGTAGTGCCGGAGGTTGCTGATCCGTGCTCTATATGATAAACCTATTTCCTTTTATTATAGGTTAAGGTAGCATAGTACCTGCATCCTAAACATCCCCCGGCCGTGCTAGAGAGCACCCATCTGTGCCAGTGATGGGCGGAAGTCTCGGCTTACTATATGAGAAGACCGGGACGTCACTGGCACAATAAACAGGTCCTTGCACTGCGCGATTGCAGCGTGACAAGGGGGGGGGGACATCAAAGCAAGGAAATGCGATGTGCTACACTCATAGGTAGACTAGAAATAAAAAAGCAGCATATAACCAAGATCGGCACGATCGCGGAAAACTCCTTTAAATAAGGGAGAAAAAAAAATCTAAAACTCTCTCCCAAGAGTCAAACCTAGGATGTCTACATGTAAAGTTGACCACTTACCTCCAGGCACTAGCCTTATATTACTAATTGTTTTTTTTTTTCCTATACTTAGAAAGCTAATATTGGTGGTTTCTTTATCATATACAGTGAGGAACAGAAGTATTTGAACACCCTGTGATTTTGCAAGTTCTGCCACTTAGAAATCATGGAGGGGTCTGACATTCACATTGTAAGTGCATTCCCACAATGAGAGACAGAATAAAAATAAAAATCAGGAAATCACATTGTATGATTTTTAAAGAATTTATTTGTCTTGCACGGCTGAACATAAGAAACTCAAGTCTCTCAAAAACCTGTTACTGCGCCTTTAAAAAGTCCACCTCTACTCCACTCATTTAATCTAACTTAGTCGCACCTGTCTGAGCTCTTTAAAGACCCCTGTCCACCCCACAGTCAGTCAGACGCCAACTACTACCATGGGCAAGACAAAGGCTTCCGGACCAAATATTAACACAGATTTTCTCAGGTGTTCAGATACTTATGTTCAGCAGTGCAAGACCGGTTTTCTATTATGGCAGAGAAAACGGATCTGTCCCCATTGACTTGCATTGGGGGTCATGACGGATCCGTCTTGCTCCGCATCCCATGACGGAAAGCAAACTACAACATGCTGCGGTTTGCTCTCCGGTATGAGAACGCAACCAAACGGAATGGAATGCATTTTGGAGCTCTCCGTTGTGTTCAGTTGAGTTTTGTCTCCATTGACAATGAATGGGGACAAAACTGAAGTGTTCTTTTCCGGTATTGAGCCCCTATGACGGATCTCAATACCGGAAAACGAAAACGCTAGTGGGAAAGTAGCCTTCTAAATGTACAAACCCCCTATTCTCAATCTAGTAAGTAGTGTATATCATCTGTGCCTTCTAGGACACAGCTCTGCACTCAGCATCAATAAAGGGAAGTGTGCAGAGCACAGGGGAGTTGCAAAAGCAGTGCTCCAAGGACTCCGCCGCAGCCCCTGGTGCTCCAATGTGCTCATTTGCATACAAATCTATTTTCGAGCTTTTCGACATACAGACAAAAGAAAGGTATCGTTTTAATCAGCATGATCAACCCCACCAGAAAGTATGCCTGGTTTAATAGGGTTGATCATGCTGACAAGCTCTTTAAAGCCAGAGGCTGAACCACTGTACAGAATTCTTAAAGAATTAGATATAAATAATAGTATAGGTGTCCGTATAAGTGAGTATTAACCTGGAGATTGGACCCTTTTAAAATGTAGCTTTTATTTAGTTTAATTTAAAAAAGCAAAAATATATATAGACACCCTCTGGTAATTGAACCACTGTACAGATCTAATATTTCCATCAGCTGAGCTTTTGCTACAGTTGTTCAGAGTGATATGTTTTACCTGTACTGACACGTTGTAACAAAACTCATGTGTGACCAGTGACCATCAGGCCCCACAGAAAAGCTCTGGGAGTAAACAGCCCTCCGTGCTGTGCCTGGAAGATCTGCCGACTGGTTCTGGGAGAGTTGGCAAGTATGGTCAATATCTTTAAAGGGGTTGTCCAGGAGTACAAATAGATGGCTGCCTTCTTCTAGCGCCACACCTGTCGCCAGGTTGTGTGTGGTATTGCAGCTCAGTTCCATTGGCTTCACTGGAGCTGAGCTGCAGTACCAGGCACAACCCCAGGGCAGGTGGGGCGCAGTTTTTGAAGAATGCCGCCATGTTTTTCTAATCTTGGACAAACCCTTTAACTCTATTGTAAGGCCTCTTTCACACGGGCGTATTGCGGACCCGCAATACACGGGTGCCGTTCTGTGGGCATTCCGCATCACGGATGCGGACCCATTCACTTCAATGGATCCGCAAATGCGGAACGGAAGCACTACGGAGTGCTTCTGTGGGGTTTCGCCCCGTACTTCCGTTCCGCAAAAAGATAGAACATGTCCTATCTTTTTGTGGAACGGCCGAATCGTGGGCCCATTCAAGTGAATGGGTCCGCGATCCGCTGCAGCTACCCCACGGACTGTGCTCGTGCATTGCGGCCCGCACACGTCCGTTGGAAAGAGACCTAAATGTCTCTCCCATGAGGATGGAGCGCCGACGTCATGTTCTATCCTCTGTGCTCACTGTCGCCACCTGCTGAGTAATGGAAGAACAGCCAGGAACAGTGAGGGAAGTGCCGACTCTTCGGAGGATGGTTGTCCAGCCCATTCTACCGTTGACTTGGTAGGACTCCATCCGCCTCTCCACGTCTTATTATATAATTATCACAGGACACTAAATTCTGCTCCATCAGTTTATTACAGCCCATCTCCTGCTGCTTTGGGATGGATTGTCAGCGGGGGGCGCTCTTCTCCTCTTCCTTCTTTACGCCCATCGGCTTCAGTGACGACGACGTCGGCGGCGCCTGTGAACTGCAACAAAGATGGAGTATGCGGGTCAATCTCACGGTTACGGCAAGTGGTACCTCCCCGGCCCGGAGCACGGTGTATAGAAGCGGGATGACATGGCGGTACCTGGTCTTTGCTGGTGCTTATAGGCGCTCGTCCTTCTGTGTCTATGCCGCCTCCGAGGGGCGCTGCTACCTCTCTTCCGTCTAGATGGCATCCTGATGGCGTGTTGGTATCTTCCTCTAGCAAGGAGCAGATTGCAAATGGCTGCCGGAGCCTGTGGCCACTTTATATACACAGTGACATCACCGCTTTATGACATCACATGCTTTATATGGTCATACACTCCCCATAGCCTGTGATGTCACAATGGGCAGAGGGTATATGGCAACTAGTCGAAGATGGCGGCACACATAATGGACGGGGAGGAGCTGATCTGTATATACCACAGCCATGGTATATCTTATATCCGCTGTCCTCTCCAGTCACAGGCGGCAATTAGAAGGGGCGTCACCCGCTATTGATGACTCCGCTCTCACTTTTGCAGAAATGAAGTTCTGGAAGTGACCGTCAATACACAAGATGTTGTGTAATAAACAGGAGGAGCAGAATCTGGTGTCTTCTTGTGAGGGTTTTAGGATTAAAGGCATTGTTAGAGACTTCAGCTGCAATACCAGATGCTGCCACGGACAAAGGTGGCGCTGTAGCACGTTCTAGCTAGGCTTTTAACAGAAGCATTCAGGATGTGGATCGGCATGGACGGAAGGGGGTAGACACACCCCGGGCTGAAGTTCATCTTAAAGGTGTTGTCCCGGATTAGAGGAGCGTGGCTGCTCTCCTCCAGAAACAGCGCCACACCTGTCCCTGGTTTGTGTCCGGTATTGCAGGATGAGGCTGAGCTGCAGCACCACACACAACCTGTGGCCTGGGGTGGAGTAGGCTTTTGAAGAAAGCAGCCATGCTTTTCTAATCCTGGCTCAGAGCAGATTCTAGAGACTGACTGAAAGGAAAGCTGCCCATAGTGACCAATCACAGCGCAGCTTTCATGTCGTATTCTGCTCCTGAAAAATGAAAGCTGTGCTGTCATTGGTTGCTATGAAAGCTGTGCTGTGATTGGTTGCTATGGGCAACAAACATAGTTTTACTTTCAGGCAGATTCCACAGGACAGGTGATAAATGTCACATTGCGGGGAGAGACCGACCCTTGGGACCCCCAGCAACCCCAAGAATGAGGGGTGTTGTAATGCCCCCACTGAGCATGCTGGTCCACCACTCCATCCTCTTCTATGGGACTGATGTAGACGGTGCTCTCAGTCCTATAGGAGTGAACTGGCCAATGACCGCGGCCCTTAATCCCCTCCACGACTGGATGGTCAGATGTAGTGTGAGAGCGAGCAGCACCATATAACAGCGTGATGTCATCATATACAGAGATGAGTGACGTCATCATAGACAGAGATGAGTGATGTCATCATAGACAGAGATGAGTGACGTCATCATATACAGAGATGAGTGACGTCATCATATACAGAGATGAGTGACGTCATCATATACAGAGATGAGTGACGTCATCATATACAGAGATGAGTGACGTCATCATATACAGAGATGAGTGACGTCATTATATACAGGAATCAGTGACGTCATCATATACAGAGATAAGTGATGTCATCATATACAGAGATGAGTGATGTCATCATAGACAGAGATGAGTGATGTCATCATAGACAGAGATGAGTGACGTCATCATATACAGAGATGAGTGACGTCATCATATACAGAGATGAGTGACGTCATCATATACAGAGATGAGTGACGTCATCATATACAGAGATAAGTGATGTCATCATATACAGAGATGAGTGATGTCATCATATACAGGAATCAGTGATATCCTATACAGCTATGTGATTGTAGAGACTCTATAGAGATCCTATGCAGCGGGATATCATCATGTACAGAGATGAGTGATGTCATCATGTAGAAAGATGAGTGATGCCATCATATACAGAGATGAGTGATGTCATCATATACAGAGATGAGTGACGTCATCATATACAGAGATGAGTGACGTCATCATATACAGAGATGAGTGACGTCATTATATACAGGAATCAGTGACGTCATCATATACAGAGATAAGTGATGTCATCATATACAGAGATGAGTGATGTCATCATATACAGAGATGAGTGATGTCATCATATACAGGAATCAGTGATATCCTATACAGCTATGTGATTGTAGAGACTCTATAGAGATCCTATACAGCGGGATATCATCATGTACAGAGATGAGTGATGTCATCATGTAGAGAGATGAGTGATGTCATCATATACAGAGATGAGTGATGTCATCATATACAGAGATGAGTGATGTCATCATATACAGAGATGAGTGATGTCATCATATACAGAGATGAGTGATGTCATCATATACAGAGATGAGTGATGTCATCATATACAGAGATGAGTGATGTCATCATATACAGAGATGAGTGATGTCATCATATACAGAGATGAGTGATGTCATCATATACAGGGATGAGTGACGTCATCATATACAGAGATGCGTTATGTCATTATATACAGGAATCAGTGACGTCATCATATACAGAGATAAGTGATGTCATCATATACAGAGATGAGTGATGTCATCATATACAGGAATCAGTGATATCCTATACAGCTATGTGATTGTAGAGACTCTATAGAGATCCTATACAGCGGGATATCATCATGTACAGAGATGAGTGATGTCATCATATACAGAGATAAGTGATGTCATCATATACAGAGATGCGTTATGTCATTACATACAGAGATAAGTGACGTCATCATATACAGAGATGAGTGATATCCTATACAGCTATGTGATTGTAGAGACTCTATAGAGATCCTATATAGCGGGATATCATCATATACAGAGATGAGTGATGTCATCATATACAGAGATGAGTGATGTCATCATATACAGAGATGAGTGATATCATCATATACAGAGATGAGTGATGTCATCATATACAGGAATCAGTGATATCCTATACAGCTATGTGATTGTAGAGACTCTATAGAGATCCTATACAGCGGGATATCATCATGTACAGAAATGAGTGATGCCATCATATACAGAGATAAGTGATGTCATCATATACAGAGATCCTGTACAGCGTGATGTCATTGGTCCTCACATTCAGTTACTAGAGGAGCCTCCATAGTCTCCTGATAAGAGGAAAGGTGCAGGTGTCGCCCTCTGCTGGTCTCAACCTGCAATGGAGAACAACGAATGCAGCAGAAAGTGAAGAGAGAATGATATGGGCCCTGATGGCTGCTCCTGGTGGAGGCACATTGTCATATGTAGCCCACCCTATATACACCCTATATATCTGCAGGGGGCTGGTAAAGAGCAGTACCTGCTTCTGAAGCGGGAATCGCAGGCAGAATTCAATGCAGTTTTTGACTCAAAGGAATGAAAATCATAAAGGCAGGAGCAATCTGTTCCCTTCCTGCTGGATCCACTCCTGGGGCTGGCTCAAAAAACCTGAAGGGAGGCCACAGTGCCAGAAAATAGCGCCAGAGCTCCAAACTGCGTCTGTCGTAAAATGCCAAAGACCCCAAAACCTCCACCTAATTAACAAAACCACACATTGTATGTTTCCCGGAAGCATCAAAAGTGCAGATAAACGCCATATAATGGTTACATGGAGTCTGATTGCTTGCTGTGCAGTATTATAATCTTATATGGAAACTGCACTATCATCTCCTGTATTCTCTTCAGTTCAAGCTGCATTGCAAGTATTATTCATACCGATTCAATAGATTGTCAGCTCTGTGGCCAATGCAATGTGTGATTACAGTCTGCCCTATAGAGGCAGCTGCTCAGTACATGTAAGCTCTAGTTTCAGGTGATATATACATTATGTCTGAGCTCTGCAAGTGATATCTGTATCTGAGCTCTGTCTTCAATTGATACACTGTATCTGAGCTGTGTTCAGTTGATACACTGTATCTGAGCTCTGTCTTCAATTGATACACTGTAT
>NW_024400678.1:0-24975 GCF_905171765.1 Bufo bufo | reverse complement strand
CAAGCTGCAGCTGGACAACAACATCATCGAGAAGATCCAGGGCCTGGACACATTAGTGCATTTAGTTTGGCTCGGTGAGTAAGATGCTTTCATACACGACCACCATGAATAAGGCAAAAACGGTGACATTCCTTCAATTCGCCATCCGATAATCCAGAAGATTCAATTCTTCAGCACCTGCTTATATTTAATGTGCTTTCTAGGAATAATCCAAATTACTTGGTAATCTCTCAGCTATCCTGGATTAAGAGTGTATTCACACGGCAAACAACAAAGGTATCCTTAGGGCCCCACTCACCCGATACCAAAAACTAATAACGGATTTCTTACAGACCTGTCATTCAATAACATTGAGGTGATCGAAGGCCTGAGCGCCCTCACTAGGCTGGAGGACCTCAGTCTGCACAACAACCGCATCTCCGTCCTGGAGAACATGGACCATCTGGAGAATCTGCAGGTCCTGTCCATAGGAAACAACAACCTGACCTCCCTGGAAAATGTAAGGCGGGGCCTGGATTCTGGGGGTAGGGTATGAATTGCCCCTACGCATTAAAGGGGATCATATGGATGATCTATCCTCAGGATAGTCCATTTATATCTGATCAGTGGGGGCCTGACACCCAAGACCCCCACCGATCAGCTGTATGAATGGGCTGCAGTGATACAGCTCACCAAGCACAGCGCCGTCCATTGTATAGTGGCTGTGCTTGGTATTGCAGCTCAGTCCCATTCACTTGGAAGGGGCTGAGCCGCACAAACGCCATGTGACCGACGACGGGGATGTCACAGGCAGAGGAAGAGGCAGCAGCGCGGTCAAATGCTACTGTCCCTTCCAACGGCTGATCGGAGAGGGTGCTGGAAGTAGGACCCTGACCAATTGGATGTCATGAGGCCATCCATATTTATGTCCAGACAACCCCCATTAATCCCTGATGACCAAGACAATATTTTGGAGAAAGTCCAATAATCGATGGGATTTTCACCCCGGATTTAACCCTTTGCAGTACAGAGTGCGAAATCCCAAGGCCAATCCGCAACAAAATTAGCATACGAAACATGCAGATTTTGCAGAGATTTAACCCAGATTTTCTGGGACTGATTATTTTTTCTGTTCCATGTGGGTTGTCTTTAGACTTAGGCCACCTGCACATGTTGGCGGAATACGCACGTTTTTTTCCACACAAATTCCCGTGTGGAAAAACCGCAGCATATTACCGTACTAGCAAAGTGTATGAGATTACACAAATCTCCTGTAAACTTTGTGGATTTTTTCCATGCAGAAATTGACCTGCACCTGGGCTTCAAATTTATTAGCATGTCAATGATGTTTGCAGTTTTAGCTGCGAATTTCACCCTTTTCAATGGAAGGATGAGATCTATGGCAAAACCGTCTCAAATCTGCTCCAAAAACCGCTGTTAGACATTGCTGATTATGGTGTGGATATGCTGCAGAAACGCACATAAACCTGCAAGGAAATTAGTGCGGATCTTATGTGCGTTCACCCGCACCCCTGGGCAGGTAGCCTTAAGGCCCCTTTCACACGGGCGAGATTTCTGCGCGGGTGCAATGCGGGAGGTGAATGCATTGCACCCGCACTGAATCCGGACCCATTCATTTCTATGGGGCTGTGCACATGAGCGGTGATTTTCACGCATCACTTATGCGTTGCGTGAAAATCGCAGCATGCTCTATATTGTGCGTTTATCACGTAATGCAGGCCGCAACGCAGGCCCCATAGAAGTGAATGAGGCTGTGTGAAAATCGCAAGCATCCGCAAACAAGTGCGGATGCAGTGCGATTTTCACGCACGGTTGCTAGGAGACGATCGGGATAGGGACCCGATCATTATTATTTTCCCTTATAACCTGGTTATAAGGGAAAATAATAGCATTCTGAATACAGAATGCATAGTAAAATAGCGCTGGAGGGGTTAAAAATAATAATTATTTAACTCACCTTAATCCACTTGCTCGCGCAGCCAGCATCTCTTCTGTCTTCTTCTTTGCTGTGTACAGGAAAAGGACCTGTGGTGACGTTTCTCCGGTCATCACATGGTCCATCACATGATCCACCACCATGGTAAAAGATCATGTGACAGACCATGTGATGACCGGAGTGACGTCACCACAGGTCCTTTTCCTGTACACAGCAAAGAAAAAGAAAGAAGAGATGCCGGCTGCGCGAGCAAGTGGATTAAGGTGAGTTAAATAGTTATTATTTTTAACCCCTCCAGCCCCATTGTACTCTGCATTCTGTATTAAGAATGCTATTATTTTCCCTTATAACCATGTTATAAGGGAAAATAATACAATCTACACAACCCCGATCCCAAACCCAAACTTCTGTGAAGAAGTTCGGGTCTGGGTACCAAACATGCCGATTTTTCTCACGCGCGTGCAAAAATCGCGCATGTTCCCGCAACGCCCGTGGGAAACCAGCCTAAAGGAATTGTCCAAGCTTAGAAGAACCTGGATGGTTTCTTCCAGAAACAGCCCGTCCATTAGTTGTCTCTGGTATTACATCCGAATTCCATGGAAGTAAACGGAAAAGAGCTGCAATACCTGGAGCTAGTTTTTTTTTTAAAGAAAGCAGCCATGTTTTTTCTTACCCCTTTAACCCTCTGTATATGTCACTGCACTGGTGTAGCTTGATTGACACCATTACAGAACAAGGCCTTCATGACAAGTGGTTCATTCGTAGAGATGATGGTTCCGTGTGTCCCGTTTTTTTGCCCATCTTGTATCATACGGACATTGCTAGGCTGAAATAATGTCCAGAACATTTCCTACCACGATCTGTGAAAACCATGGACCAAACACAGATGGCATCGTGTCGTGTCAGTGGTTCTCATGGACCCATAGACTATAACGGCTCAGCTACACGTCGACATTTCTTAAACAACGTTTTTTTTTTGGAACGATAGTCAATGGTGGTTGGTGTTGCTCTGCAACGGTCGACTGTCGTGTTGCAGTCCACAGCATGCCGCAGTGCGACACCACTGACTATCATTACAAAAAGTGTCACATGTCGTTGTGTAGCCGTACCGTAATGTGCTTGAGGGATAACAATAGGGCGTGTTTCCACGGTGTCACCACAGATCCGCGGCCTTTGGAAAACCACTGATGTGTGAAGTCCATGGGTACGTGAGCGGTCTAAGGAGACGTGGACAGCACACGTATGTGAAAACAGCACCAGCGTCCCACTTTATAGAAGCGATCCCGGTTGTTCCTTTAGTACACGTCACTGACCTGTCACCCCGGCCTTAGGACTCATGCACAAGAACTATTTTCTTTCGTGTCCGCTCCATTTTTTTGCGTACCGTATGCGGAACTATTCTTTCATGGGTCTGCAAAAAAAAAATGGAAGTGCTCCGTGTGCCTTCCGTTTCCGTATGTCCGTTCCGCAAAAGTCCTATTATGTCTGGATTACGGACAAGGATAGGACTGTTCTATTAGGGGCCGGCTGCTCTGTTCGGCAAAATACGGAATGCACACGGACATCATCCGTATTTTTTGCGGATCCGTTTTTTCATGGTCGTGTGCATGAGGCCTTATTGTATTTTAATCTTTTTTTGTTTCCAGCTTATCTACCTTCGCCAATTCCCAGCAGCTGCGGACCCTAAATCTGTCAGGAAATCCACTTTCTGAGATGAAGCATATAAGTTATTTGTGGCGGCTCATCTGCCAGACCTGGTGTACCTGGACTTCAGGCTCGTCGATGACAATATAGTATGTATACCGTCCTGCGCTGCCATCAGCCGGGAATATCATCCCTGCAGTTCTCCTATATACGTAATACATAGTTCCTCCACTATACATCAAAAATATGGAAGCTTTTTTAAAGGGTAACTGTCATTTAATTTTATTTTTTTTATGTAATTGGATTGGTCTGACTAAGTTTACCTTAGTTCCCTAGTTAATACTTTTGTATAGGTATTAAATACAGCATGTTCTTCCCTCCCCCCGGCATTTTAGTGGTGCGGCATAAAACAGCGCTGCTAGGTGTCCTCCGTCTCCTATCTTCTATATACAGAAGACGCAGGACGTAGTAGTGGGCAGTCCCGAACGCTCCCATCGGACCAGGATAGTGCTGATGTTCGCGATAAAAATTCGTGTTTAAGGCTACTTTCACACTTGCGGCAGAGTGATCCGGCAAGCAGTTCGTCGCCAGAACTGCCCGCCGGATCAGGCAATCTGCATGCAAACGGACGGCATTTGTAGACTTATCCGGATGCGTCTCACAAATGCATTGCAAGAACGGATCCGTTTAAAAAAAAAAAAATTCACATTTTTAAAGGTCTGCGCAGACGGATCCGGCACTAATACCTTTCAATGTAAATTAATGCCAGATCCGCCATTCCGGCAACTGATCCGGAATACCGCAGCGTGCTTCCTCCGTCCAAAAACGCCGTTCAGTGCCTGGACTGAAGACGTCCTGATGCATCCTGAACGGATCGCTCTCCATTCAGAATGCATGGGGATAAAACTGATCAGTTCTTTTACGGTATTGAGCCCCTAGGACGGAACTCTATGCCGGAAAAGAAAAAACGCTAGTGTGAAAGTACCCTAAGCCTGAAGAAAGCCGATTGGTTGGGGTGAGGCTGCGCTTTCCCGTGATGAGCCGAATGAATTCTGGGTAGTTAGCGAGGGAGGTCTTAGCCTCAGGGTAAGGGCAATCGGCGGCCATCTTGAGAAGATAGAAAGAAGTCTTGTAAGGAGCGGTTGCTATGGATGGAATCTTACTAAACAAGTGGTATGTGAACACAGTAATTAGTGATTATCACCACAGCAGCAATAATATGTATGAAAATAGAATTTTGGGTGAAAATATGACAGTTATCCCTTAAATAACTTCTTCCTGTGGTAAGATGTAATGGTTCATAGTTACAGGCCCAAAGCCTGAGGCTGCACTCTGAGAGATTCAGTCCTCCTGCTTGAGTCGAGGTTGTTTTATGGGCGTAGTGGGGATATTGATGGATTTCATCACAATCTGTCAGTAGTGCAGCCTCAGGCATTGGGCTGTAACTTTGAGCGATCATATCTCAGCCTAGAAATAAGATTTTTTTAATGGTTTTCACATTTCAACAGTAAAGAGGCTTTTTTTGGGGATAGATCTCCTTTAATTGCTGTCTCTCTGGCTTGTGTATTGCTGCATAATAGGAAGATTTGACATTCAGGGGGTCAGGGAAGCTGATGCGAGAGCAGAGAGATTGCACGTATTGATTTTCACTTCCGTTTTCTCCCTTTTAGGCCTCTTTCACACCAACGCGTGCGCTCCGTGGCCGTATTGCGGACCGCATTTGCGGATCCGCAATAGACGGGCGCCGTTCCGTGGGCATTCCGCATCACGGATGCGGACCCATTCACTTGAATGGGCCCGCAAATCCGGAGATGCGGAACGGAACCTTACGGGAGCACTACGGAGTGCTTCCGTGGGGTTTCGTCCCGTACTTCCGTTCCGTAAACAGATAGAACATGTCCTATCTTTTTGCCGAACGGGCGGATCGCTGCAGCTGCCCCACGGTTGGTGTTCTTGCATTGTGGCCCGCAGCACGGGGGGTAACCTTGTGATCTGCTTAATGTCAAGGGACCTTTCTTAACAATATGGATTGCACAAAAGGGGGTCCTCTTTAAAGTTTTAAAGGGGTTGTGTCACCTCACACATTGGTGGCATATTGCTAGGATATGCCAGCAATGTCAGGTGCGGGTCCCACCTATCTCTAGAGCGCCCAAAGTGAACGAGAGCTCACTCTCCATTCACTTCTATGGTAGCTCTGAAAAGAGCCAAATGAGTCCCGTAGAAATGAATGGGACGCGCACAGCGCATGTGAGGCCACCGCTCCATCCACTTCTATGGGACTGCCGGAAAATGCCAAGCCAGCGCCCATAGAAGTAAATGGAAAGTGGTCTCTCTTGTTCACTGTGGGGGGCTCCGTTCTAGAGATGCAGTAGGTGCAGGTCTCAGAGTGGGACCCGCACCATCCTAGCAATATGCCACCAGTGTATGAGATGGGCCAACCCCTTGAAGTTTCGTAACGGCTCCTGTGACGACCACTAACTGCCTCCATTTTGTACCCTAGAGGGACATTGCTAATGTGAAGTACCAGTATTCTATCGAGGAGATGAATCACAACGAGACCCTGGAGAGAGTGAAGCGAGAGAAGGAGGAGAAGGACCAGCGAGAGCTGGACAAACACAAGGTGGCCCCCAAATCACACCCCGTCACAAAACGTAACGGGGAGAGGCCTGGCATTTACCTCCTCCCTACATCCTTTTTATAGTGGCTTGAAGCCCCCAACCCATCCAAGTACCCAATCATATCACAATCTCAACGGTACCCGTCGATGGGCAGACTCTTCTGTATTCATGTAACCCCTGCCATGCCAATAACCATCGTATCATCCATCCATTCTAAGGCTGCCTACGTGGAGAACCTGAACGGCCCCTTCCTTTTTGAGGGTATGTATGCGGAGGATGTGGAGGGAACCCGGCTGTCATCTCTTCCCGCTGTAGCTGACCTTGTGAGTCATATCCTTTTATAGTGCCGTCCTGATCTATGATGGGAGTTATGTATGGTAATAGTCCTCTAATCCAGCGCCGGGCCTCCCCTTTTAGAAGGTGGCAAACTAGGCAAGTGCCCTTGGCCACCATTCCCTAAAGGGGTCCTGAAGATGTGAACCCCGGGAGCAGACTACAACCATGTATTATTATTATTTAGCAGTGTATGATGGTATTATTTTTAAATGGATTTAAAGTGTTATATGGGAGCGATATGGCAGTATTATGGGGTCACTTTCACTATATAATTTGAATACCGTGTATTATTTAGGCACTATATGGTGGTATTATCTTGGCACTATAAAGTAGTATTATTTGGGCACTATATGGTGGTATTATCTTGGCACTATAAAGTAGTATTATTTGGGCACTATATGGTGGTATTATCTTGGCACTATAAAGTAGTAGTATTTTTGGCACTATATGGTAGCATTTGGTAGCTCTATATTTGGGCACTATGTGATAGCATTATTTGGGCACTATATAGTTGTATTTACATGGTACTTTAGGTGATGTTTTCTTGGCAATATATGGCGGTATGGTACTTCTTTACTTAAAAGTCTTGCTGATATTGCTGATACTGCCGGCACTACTAATGTGATTCCTTAGCCTGCACCTCACCTATAGGACTAAGTGCAGCGAAGTCTGCCAGAATATATTCGAGTACGGTCTCAATCACCAGGAGAAGAGAGACGCAGAGATGGCCGTCTTCAATGAATGTCTGCAGGAAGCTGTGACGGAAAACCAGGAGGCCGGAGCCAAGAAAATCCAAGAACTTCAATCAAAGAACTATGAGGTAAGGAAGATGCTGTTATCCAGGAATCCGAAAGTGCTGCAACTTTCAAATATTTGTGGTCCGGTTCCTCGACATTTTCAAGATCTCTGCTTGCTGTCAAAGAGTGAGAACATTCTTGTTACACCCAGAGGATAAATAAAGACCTGCACAGATCTAAACTTTCTCACAACCAAGGGTTGTTCGGTGTGTCCAGCCCGTATGGCACTCGTCGGTTGCCTCCTTAGGTACAGCCTTTAAGGCCTCTTGCACACGACCGTTGTGTGCCCGTGGCCGTATTGCGGCCTGCATACCGCGGGTCCGCAATACACGGGCACCCGGCCCGTGTGCACTCCGCATCACGGATGCGGACCCATTCACTTGAATGGGTCCGCAATCACGGAGATGCGGAATGGAAGCACGGATCGGAACCCCACGGAGTGCTTCCAGGGTGTTTCTGTCCGTGCCTCCGCACCGCCAAAAACCACCGCCCGTGCATTGGGGACCGCAAATTGCGGTCCCAATGGACGGAACGGATGCACAACGTTTGTGTGCAAGAGGCCTAAGAGCAGACAGATGTGCATCTCCAGTTCTGTGCTGTAGCTGGTATTGTGATCGGTGTGGCAGATCCGTCTCCACGGCGTGTACTCCGCACAGTCTGACGTCCATTCATTTCCCTCGGCAGCTGCTGTATGAGCTCTCCCAGATCACGGATCAGCAGATCCTTGATGCCAAGTCATTGCAGTACAGTCAAGATGTGGCCCAGCTGATGGATGCACTGCTGAACCTGGAGATACAACTGGTGGATCAGCTCGAGGTGAGAGCCCTTAAAGGGATGTTCCTCTAATATCATGGTATATTGCTGGGGTAAGCCATAACTTATGAGGACCCCCCACCGATTCTAAGAAAGAAGGGGCTGCGGCGCTGATTTAAAACTGTGTACCCTGCACAGCGGCATTACTAGTCACCTGCAGGGCACTGCAGCCAGCTTCATTCATTCATTCGAATGGGGCAAAACTGCAATTCCCTGCAGAGCGAGTGGCTGGGGCACCACTGTCCGGGGAAATGCAGTGAACGCTCTAGCCCTTACACTGTCAGGATTGTGGGGGTCCTACCTCTAGGCATAGCCTGTGCTATCAATATACAATGGGGGTCATTTACTAAGACCGCCTTTTTACGCCGGTTTTAGATTTCCCTCTACACTGCGTGTGCCGCATCATAAATTGGGATAATCTATAGTAGTCCATGCACCTGGAGTAAAAACGACTCCAACCCCTGGCTGGAGTAGTTTTTCTCCAACATTTATGCCTGTTTCCCAATTGCTGAACACGGAGTAAGACCGGCCGTGCGACTAAATATTGTCACATTGCCGGTCAAAAAAGGGACTTGAAACTATTATTAAGACTACAATAGTCCCTTAATAAATGACCCCCAATGCCTTTATAAGATAGGCATGCCCCTTTAATTAAAGAGGGCCTGTGTTCCCCCCTGACGTGTCTGTTTTTGACTCTAGAACGCTACATCGTGTTGTTGTTCCTCTGTTATTCCTCCTGGAAATGTATGAATTCCTTGATAACTGGGTGCTACCATTCCACTTGACGCTGCCAGTGCTGTCAGACTGCATACTGATACACCCATAACGTCCCGTTATCCATTTAGTCAGACATTCCCAGGACCCCTTGGGCCGCTGATAACCTGTACATTTTCCTCCACGCAGGAAATCATTAAGGAGTATGAGAGAAATATCGGAGAACTGGTGTCCACCTTCCTGGAAACTGCGCAGGGTCTATATCCTTTCTGTTCACGTCTGGTCTGAGATAAGAGTCTGTAAATGGCGACGGCTAAAACCTAGAAATGAAAGGTGTATTGCAATTTCAGCAAATACTCTCTTATCAATTCTTCATGATTTCCAAGATCTCTGCTTGCTGTTGTTCACTTCCAAAGGATAACAATCTGTGCTGATCACAGTAACCGCACCAAGTATGTACCCTTCATCTGCTTGATTATTACAAGACCAGGACACATTAGCGGAGATTTATCAAGACCGGCATTTTCTACGCCATTCTTCCTATCCCCTGCGCTGCCAGAGGATGGGCCTAATGTAGGGCGAGGTGCAAGCCTCCTCATCAATGAGGTGCTTCCTCCAGCCGTCGGAGCGCCTAAACTGAAACCTATGGCAGCTCAGAGCTTGCGTAGATTTCGGTCGGCAGTTTTCTGACTCAGCCCAGTCGCCACATCCCCTTTTTGGAAAGCGGTGAGGGCAGCAAACGCAATGTTGCAATTTGTCGCAATGGCATTTAAAAAGTTGCAAACACGGGGTTTGAGACTTCCCTTCCCCCCCCCCCAGAAAACTGGCATAGAGGGATAATAAAAATAACACATTTCCCCCAATGTCATCCTCTGGAAGTACATAATGAAGTCTCTCATTTGCTGACAGCAAGCAGAGATCTTGAAAACCATTAGAAATTACATAAAGGGCAGTAGAAAATACGTTTTCCTTATACAATGGTTAATCCTTATTTGCTGAAATCGGAACACAACAAAGCTATGGTCACAAAAGGAAAACTCCGTACAGATAAAACAAACGCCAGCCAATTCCCGTGACCGGCTAGCCACCTGATGTGTATGGGGGTGTCCTGACTCTTTGGCAGGGAAAAGGATTGGGTTGTTGGATTTCATCATGCCCGATTCTTTGAATGTATGATATTTGGGGGCCCCACTGCTGGCCCCCACACCAGTCACAAGAATTGGGGAACCGTGGTCCCCTGTGTGAATGGAGACGTTGTGCGCATGCGTATCCACCGCTCCATTCACTGTCTATGGGACTGTGGAGTACAGCACTTGGCATTCTCTGTCCCATAGACAGTGAATGGAGCTGTGGCCACAAATGCGCACAACTGTTGCATTCACACAGGTAAGGCTACTTCCACACTCGCGTTTGGTGCGGATCCGTCATGGATCTGCACAGACGGATCCGTTCAGATAACACAACCGTCTGCATCCGTTTGTATTATCTTTAACATGGCCAAGACAGATCCATCTTGAACACCATTGAAAGTTAATGGAGGACGGATCCGTTTTCTATTGTGTCATAGAAAACGGATCCGTCCCCATTGACTTACATTGTGTGCCAGGACAGATCCGTTTGGCTCACGTTCGTCGGACGGACACCAAAACGCTGCAGGCAGCCTCCAGAGCGGAACGGAGACGGAACTGAGGCATTCTGAGCGGATCCTTTTCCATTCAGAATGCATTAGGGAAAAACGGATTCGTTTTGGACCGCTTGTGTGAGAGCCCTGAACGGATCTCACAAACGGAAAGTCAAAACGCCAGTGTGAAAGTAGCCTAACTCAGGATCAGTGGGCTCCTAGCAGTCGGGGCCCTCAGCTGTTTTACATTTATCACTGGTCCTGTGGATAGGAGACACATGTCAGTTTTTTGCGGACCCATACCTATTCTTGTCCGCAAAATGGAGAAGAATAGGGTATGTTCTATCTTTTCTGCAGGACTGCGGAACAGACATACGGATGTGGACAGCACGTGGTGTGCAGTCTGCGTTTTTTGCAGATCCATTGAAATGAATGGATCCACATCCATATGGTCGTGTGAATGGGGCCTTAATGTGTCTGAAGGCTCTCAGCAATGGAGAGATGATGTGACAATAATATAGGCTGATAGCCGCCCAGCAAATGGAGAGCACATAGGCTGCAGGGCTAGGGATGAAAAAACATACGTTCTGTGGATTTAAAGGGGTTGTCCAGGAGTAGAAAAACATGGTTGCTTTCTTCCAGAAACAGCTCCACCCCTGTCCACAGGTTGCATCTGGTATTACTGCTAAGCTCCATTGAAGTGAATGGGGCTGGGTTGCAATACCACACATAACCTGCGGTCAGGGGTGGCGCTGTTTTTGGAAGAAAGCAGCCATGTTTTTCTGATCCTGGAAAACCCTTTTAATTTCCAAGCTCACAGCAGTTGCCTTGACTCCGTGCTGTACAATGGCTCAAGTCAGAGATCTGGAGAACCAGCATCATGAGAAGCTCCTGGAGCTGTGCATCAACATGTTGGAGCAAGTGCTGAAGGGGGAGCTGGATGAAGACATGACAGATGAACTTCGAGCGGTAATGTCTCCAAACCACGGCTCTCCAGAAAGTGTTAAAGCATGGCGGACAGGGCAGCTAGGATGGAGTCACTGATCGCTGTCACCTATTTTCTACAGCTTTTTGTAGACAAAGACACAATCATTAACGCAGTCAGCGCCTCCCACGACATCCACATGCTGAAGATCGACAATCGGGAAGATGAACTGGTCACCAAAATCAACAACTGGGCGACGGATCTCATACAAAAGGTGAGAATTCGATGTTTACAGGAGGTTAGGCAAGGGCGACGTGGAGACGGACAGTCCGACAAAGGTCTGGGCTATCAGTCACAGCTAGTGGTTGGGATCTCTATCATGGCACCTTACGGGTCAGAACACGAGATGTAGTCCTGCGAATACATGCCGCCATATAGTGTATTGCTGTGCCAGGGAGAGCAGTCATAGGGAATTACACTGTGAATGTATGTAGCCCTTCACTGTGACATCACCAGGGTGCGGGGCATGTATAATCATGGTTCCGATCCCTTTAATCACATGCCTATAGCGGTCATGCAATTGCATCATGTGACCACTCCCTGGTGATGTCATCACCAGGAACTAATCTTGTGCGTGTCTTAACTTCTGTCCAGGTTCATCAGGAAGAACTGCGAAGGAATCGGAAGCGGGTGGCGGAAATCAACACCTACGTCGATCACTTGAGGGATGAGTTGGACAACCTTGACATCCACGAGCAAATATGAGAGACTCGCTCCGACCAATCGCGGGGGCTGCGTGTGGCGCCCACTTCCCCTGGTCAGACTGTTCTGGGGTTTTATGGGAGCTAAGAGAGTTTTTAATGTTTTTTTACACGCCGTAATCGGGTTCCGCGTCACCAGCTATATCACATGGCTGCATCGGTCAATGGCCCCTTATTCCCGTGTTATAAAATGTCGGTATCATTAGGATATGCCGCCACTTTATCACTGCTAAGCGTCTCACCTTTGGGACCCCCACAGTCAAGAGAACAGGGCTGGACTGGCCATAGACCCCACAGGGAAATTTCCCAGTGGGCCGATGCCTGGGGAGGGGGCCACCCAAGCCCTCCAGCCGGGTACATAATGATCTGATTCTCTTCTATGTGCCTTGCCAGCGGCCGCAGGTGCCCTCCGGAATTCAACTGTATCGCCATCCTCAGGACAGTGATACAGCGGAATACTGTGGCGCAGGTGCCAGTATTTTAACTGTGTTATTTGGTTCTGCTGGGGCGGTATATTGTTCTCCGCTATGGTAATGCTAGCCCTGCCTTTTTGTGTGGCCCCGCCTTCTGAGTTTAGACCCACCCACAATATGGGGCCACTTTTAGTTTTTTTGCCAGGACCACTTTAAGTTCCCAGTCCGTCCCTGCATGGGAATGAAGGGGATGCTGCGTTTATTTGGCACTACGTCCCCTTCAGGGCACTGGAGACGGACATTCTTTTGAATTGGGCCAAACTTCACTTCCCTGCACAGCCGGTTGGCTGAGGCGCCGCTGCGCAAGAAAAATCAGAAGAGGGGACGCAGCCGTAAAGCAGCACAGCATCCCCTTCATTCTCAGGATTGGCGGGGGTCCCACTGAACATAAAGTGATGACATATCCTATAAGCCATTGTAAGGACTGATGGTCCTGATATCGCAGCATCTGTGCAGCTGCGGGTGTACAGGAGACGTGGCACCTTTTATAAATCCTCTTTCTGGTATTTATTTTTAAGTTATAAAAAAAATTGTGTTTTTATCATCTTTCCATGAATATTTTGTATTGCTCTGGATCATAAATAACAAAAAAAAACAGGAATCAATCAGTTAATATTGACTAACAGTCTTCAACCCTTTTCTGTACACAGCTCCTCGGCAGCCCTCTGCGTCTCCATAGCTACAGACTACAAACAACCCTGTGTAGTCAGGTCCTGCAGGTCGCTTCGTTTCCTCCGCCCCCTACTTTATTGTATGTTAGGAATGTAGGGGACAGCTGACTACACAGAATTTGTTTGTAGTCTGTAACCATGGAGACAGAGGGCCATGTTTACCAACGTGAGTGCGCCTAGATTCTAAACACCAAAACTGGTACATTTAGGTTTAGAAAAATGATCCGTGCCTAGCCCAGCAAGGAAGTGTGGTTTAAGGGGAAGGGTGTGGCTTTGTGGGAAAGGGGTGTGGTCTAATATGTAATAGTCAGTGCCACAATTCCGTCTCAAACTAAGCCAACCAATAGCCTATCCCTGCCCCACCTTCAGGTCCGGATACCATCCACAGCATTAGGAAATCTGCCCCGGCGTTCTGTCTAGGGGCTGTGTACACAAAACGGTAGACTAACTGGAACAGTTTTTTGGGGCTTTTGGTGTCTGATACGTGATAAGTTAGGATCTCGGGGGGGGGGGGGGTCAGTCCTGCAGGAGCTTGTGTTTAATACTGGAGCTTGATGAACAGAGATGGACGAACAAGGTGCCTGCGGCCGTGCGAGCCTGCAACTCCTGCAGCTCATAGTCGTGAGCCCACTCCACGTTACCCCAGCGCTGGATCTGTGACCAGAGAGATGAAGGGGTTAAATGGCCATTATACAACATGGCAGACAGTAATAATCTCACATCATGGCTGCGGCATCAGAGGTGGAATGGCCCGCTTATTCTCTTCTCTGATATTTAAAGGGGTTGTCCGCTTTTTATATTGTATAAAATACAAAAAAAAAAAAAGAGGAAAACCCCTTTAAGGACAGTGATTACCAATCTAGGGCATGCTGGGGGTTCAAGTTTACCAAAAGGTGCAGAGCCACAGGTCGGGGCCACCCGAAGCCCCAGCATCCCACGGCCGTTTAGACAGGAGTGCACCCACCTAACGACCATTAAAAACGGGTACACTGTGTAAAAAAAAAAAAAAAAAAAGCTCATCCACTTGCACGCGCAGGGACACTCGCCTCTTATTAGGGACAGCAGGACCTCACATGATGATGTGATGCCACGATGCTGGGAGAGTTAGGTCTACCACCTTACTCTGGACGCCATACTGCATCGCGCTCATCATCACACCTTGTCGGCGCTATATCCGGAAACGGTGCTGTTTGAGGGATCCTGTCTCCAATCATGGGACGCGCACGTATCACTGGATGAGTCTGATTTTCATACCTGTGTGTGTTATATAAGAGGGGGCCAGATGACCTACTGGCCATAGCGATGAGTGACCCTTTTATTGGTATATCTGTGCTTATTGCATAATAGGGGCCACATGACCTATTGGCCACTACAAATGGCGACTGATTTCTTGCAATATTGGTTGCTCTTGGTTAGCAGCATTATATTTCTGTTACCACTGCTTGAGGGCAGCGCTATCGACAGTGACTTTTCCATGGTCCCCTGATAAGCCCTTAAATTATACAG
Organism: Bufo bufo; assembly: GCF_905171765.1. Classification (NCBI taxonomy): domain Eukaryota; kingdom Metazoa; phylum Chordata; class Amphibia; order Anura; family Bufonidae; genus Bufo; species Bufo bufo. Next base: position 10,160 of record NW_024400678.1, on the reverse strand, counting down.
GGCGAAACGCGTCGGGACTATAATATTGGAACATTGAATGAGACTAATATTCAATGAGTTGCTATTTTTTGGCGACTGAGTACATTTTGCTTCATTGTGAGTGGACCCCCCCCTCCCCACTATGAGGGCATATGTACAAGGGGGACTATGAGGGCTATTATAGATTCTGGGGGCACTAAAAAGGGGTAATATATATATATATTGAGGGCACTTCAGGGGTTAGGGTTTAAAAAAAAAAAATTATCAGTTTTTAACAGCTATTAAAAACGGATGCAAAATGGCCATGGAAAGTTGACAGCGTGTCCATTTTTAATGGCCGTTTTTTTTCCCCGTTGTGTGAATGTAGCCTAATGTGGATAATATTTGGGGACAGAATTATTGGGTGTGTTGAATTTACACCCAATCCTTTTGTTCTCCTGGGAGATAAGCCTGTGGCAGGAGTTGTCTGGCAGCGGCTCTCTGCCCATTGAAAACACATGCATACTTGGCCGAGCTGGGCATGTGTCTATGTATGGGTGAACTCGGGATAGATAGCTACTGGACGTGTATGGGCTGAAAAAACCGTCAGAAATATTGACAGGCACAGTGGTTACGACATGATGGACCCCCTAAGGGTCCATTCACACGTCCGTAATTTGGGTCCGAATTCGTTCCGCAATTTGCGTAACCCATTCACTTTCAATAGGGCTGGAACGGATGCGAATCTGCATTTTCGGGATCCGCATCCGTTTTTTCGGGGTTCCGTTTTTTCAGGATCTGCAATTCCGTTCCTAAAAAATATAGAACATGTCCTATTCTTGTCCGCAATTGCGGACCAGAAAAGGCATTTTCTATTATAGTGTCTGTGATGTGCGGTCCGGAAATTGCAAAACACTTACGGACGTGTGAATGGACCCTAAGGGTCAGGTTTACCTGATACTCCTCCTCCAGGCGGGACAGCAGCACGGCCTTCTGCACAGTCAGGTATCGGTCTAAAAGGCCCATGGCGAGTACGAATGATTTCAGCTGCGTCACCATGAACTCGATGCCTGAGGAGCAGAAACCGTCAAGTCAGTTATAGATGGTGCGGCCGCCATAACAGACTGCGCCATGGCTGCATGTAAATGTACGGCAGCACTGACCTAGCAATGACCAGGAGTTGTAGGAGGCCAGATGCCGATGAAACACCTCTTTGGTGTGATCTGGAATAACCGGACCCATGATGCTGGTGGAAGAGCTGATCTCAACGTCGTACCTAAAGATCAGAACCAGGTTACGGGGGGGGGGGGGCACAGGCCGTACAGTGGTACGTAGAGAGGATATGGGGCGGTAACACAAGAGCGTTGCATCTTCTCACCTATTTTCTGCCCACTTCAGTACAGAGTCCCATTCGTTTGTCTGTAGCTCTACCAGTGCGGGCGGATCCTCTACTCTGTAACTGCAGAAAAACAAGGGTTGTGACAATAGTGAGGAGCTGTTTGCCACAGCAGCACAGAGTATTTCAGGAGTTGAGTATGCTGGTCTCGGAGGGGAAGCGGCCTGTCCTCTCACATGACGACATCCGTGAGGACAGGGGTGTATGTGACGTGAGAAATAAGTAGGAGAACACAAAAAGAGGCAGCGGCAGTAGTGTGCAACAGCAGCACAGAGTGCTTCAGGAGACGAGGGTGCTGATCGTGTAGGAGGCAGTGGCCTGTCCTCTCATATAATGATGAGATCAGTGAGGGGACAGGGGTACAGAAATGTAATACAAAAATGCCTGTATTTTTCGGCAGTTGATCGTTAACAAACGTTCGTTATTAGCAATTATCTGGCAGTGTAATACCGCCGCCGATTGCCTTATAAACGAGCAATCCAAATCTTTTGACATGTTAAAAGACAAGCGTTTGCAGGCGGCAGATGGTGGTGTCTAACAACGATCTGCTGCGGGCACTGGGGACGGGCGATGGCATAGCGATGCTGCGGAGGAGATCGCTGCGTGTAATAGCAGTGGTCTCCTCCGCTAGCTAGCAAGCGATTGCTGGGAAGGAGACATATGCTAATCTTGCAGGATAATGTGAACGGAGGGTCCAGAATGGTCATGAGACTGGTGGTCGGGAGAAGAGACTTACCATACAGTATCTGTGTCGAGGAACTTCAGCGAGGCCGCAATCAGCGCCTCCTTACTCTTCTGTGTGGGGTTATCCAGGGCCGTGTTACACAGAGTGGTCTGCGGAATGACAGAGGTGATGATGGATGGATGGATGGATAGACGGATAGATAGGAGATGGATAGATAGATAATCAGTTACCAGATGCATTGTGAAGAATTTGATCGTCTCGCGCTGGACGTCCCACTCAGCCGCCACAGCTGTTGCTAAGGGTTCACTTGGGACAGTGAAGATCTTCCCCTGGGGGGTCCTTAACTTCCTTTGATCAAGGTTAATCTCAAATCCTCCTGAAGGTTACACAGTGCAACAAATTATCTCGAGGGAAAGAAATGACATTGAACGGTGATATCCCAAATCCAAAGCCCCCCAGGGGTAGAAACTCATCCCCTACCCTGGAAAGACACTTAAAGGGGTTCTCCCATCATTAATGTAAAAAATGAAAATCAGACATCATATAGAACATGCAAAACAAGGGGGTCAGTCAGCACATCCCGATGCACAGGTGCACTCTGCAAACACAAATAAAGTACAATACATTCTGGCGCTAATGCGGCGCTTATTTAGCAAATTTGAGATTCTTGGCAAATACATTTTGTACAAAGTTATTTGGCCCGTCTGCCAAACGTCAAGGCGATCTCTGTAAGACGGACCTTACACTAAATGCTACCTGTTATGTGCCAAAATGGCCACCATAAAATTCAGGGAGTGCAGGTTCCACAGGCATGCTGGGTCCACTCTGCTTTTTACCATTTTTTGGTGCCATAACGGCCAGGGATGCAGGTACCAACATGCATGCTGAGCCCACGCTATACCTCTCCTGGTGCCAAACGGCTTCCAATAAATACAATGAGAGCAGGCTACAGCTTTATACTGCGCATTGGGATGTGCTGACTGACCCAGAGGTGTGGCTGACTCCAGATTGTCTTGCACCCCTGACTATCCTGTCTGCCCCATAGGCTGATTTTAATTAGAGTAAGTATAAAGCTGTAGCCTGCGCTCATTGTATTTATTGGGAGCCGTTATGGCACCAGGAGAGGTATAGCGTGGGCTCAGCATGCATGTTGGTACCTGCATCCCTGGCCGTTATGGCACCAAAAAATGGTAAAAAGCAGGGTGGACCCAGCATGCCTGTGGAACCTGCACTCCCTGAATATTATGGTGGCCATTTTGGCACATAGGTAGCATTTATTGTTAGGTTCCCGTCTTACAGAGATCGCCTTGACGTTTGGCAGACGGCCCAAATAATTTTGTACAAAATGTGTTTGCCAAGAATCTCAAATTTTCTAAATAAGCGTAGCATTAGCACCAGAATATTCTCTACAATTATGGCATTATTGTACTTTATTTGTGTTTGCATTGTCTTCTTTTTTCATCATATAGAACATGACAATCTCTTTCTAACAAAGCTAGAACCAGCCCTGCACCTCACATGGATGCAAAGATATCACCATTCAATACTTTGCTAGGTTTAATTCAGGTTGGCACCTTAGGGGGCCTGTCTTTTCTGCAGCAGCTCTCTCGCTATCACAGCTTGGGGTGTGTCCTTTCTGCAGCAGCTCTCTCCCTATCATAGCTCCAGGCTGTGTCCTTCTGCAGCAGCTCTCTCCCTATTATAGCTCTGAGGTGTGTCCTTTCTGCAGCAGCTCTCTCCCTATCATAGCTCTGAGGTGTGTCCTTTCTGCAGCAGCTCTCTCCCTATCATAGCTCTGAGGTGTGATCTTTCTGCAGCAGCTCTCTCCCTATCATAGCTCTGAGGTGTGTCCTTTCTGCAGCAGCTCTCTCCCTATCAGAGCTCTGAGGTGTGTCCTTCCTGCAGCAGCTCTCTCCCTATCATAGCTCTGAGGTGTGTCCTTCCTGCAGCAGCTCTCTCTCTATCAGAGCTCTGAGGTGTGTCCTTCCTGCAGCAGCTCTCTCCCTATCATAGCTCCAGGGTGTGTCCTTTCTGCAGCAGCTCTCTCCCTATCATAGCTCCAGGGTGTGTCCTTTCTGCAGCAGCTCTCTCCCTATCATTGCTCCAGGGTGTGTCCTTTCTGCAGCAGCTCTCTCTCTCTCTCTATTATAGCTCTGAGGTGTGTCCTTTCTGCAGCAGCTCTCTCTCTATTATAGCTCTGGAGGTGTGTCCTTCCTGCAGCAGCTCTCTCCCTATCATAGCTCCAGGGTGTGTCCTTTCTGCAGCAGCTCTCTCCCTATCATAGCTCCAGGGTGTGTCCTTTCTGCAGCAGCTCTCTCTATTATAGCTCTCTCCCTATCATAGCTCCAGGCTGTGTCCTTTCTGCAGCAGCTCTCTCCCTATCATAGCTCCAGGCTGTGTCCTTTCTGCAGCAGCTCTCTCTCTATTATAGCTCTGAGGTGTGTCCTTTCTGCAGCAGCTCTCTCGCTGTAACTGTCACAGCTTCTAACAGTAGATCTGACTGGTGGCAGTTAAAGGATAGAACTGAGCACGTGACCAACTCAGCGATGTCATTGAGGTAGACAGAGAAATAAGAAAGAGTAAAAACAGCAGGAGACGCACTACGAATATATCTTATTGAATAGCTCAGTGGCTATACTACACTTTTAATTACATGCAATTACAAAAGTATTCAGATCCAGGGGCTGGTTTAAAAAATGTAGAATATTTTTCATGGGACGACTCCTATAAAGGGGTATGCCAGCTTTAGGAAACGTTTTACTTTTGGCCAGTACTGCACTGAGCCTGAAGGAAGAACTCCATCGCCTGCTCCCTGCCGCTCTGTCCCAGGCATGTACACATAAGGATGAGGTCACGTGTGCTGCTGCAGCCAATCCCTGGCCTCAGCAGTGATGTGTCCCCAGGCAGCATGTGACCGGCAAATTATAACCGCTGATGTCACCTTTCACTGGATTCCGTGGACCTAGAAGACAGGGGTGCGCCACTCACCTTCACCCTGAGAGATGCTGACATTTTCATAGAACCTCTTTCTTTCTAAAACAATGAAGAAAAGAAACATAAATCACACACAACTTCTAATTCACAAAGGAAAACATTAAAGGCTCTTTACTCAGGGACCATGGCTCCTACAATGGCATTGACTGTCCAGGATTAAAATAGTATGACCCCACTCTCACAAGAAACAGCGCCACAGCTGTCCACAGGTTGGGTGTGGTATTGCAGCTTAGCCGCATGACCTTCAATGGAGCAGAAATGCAATACCAGATATAACCTGAGGACAGGTATGGCGCTGGTTCTGAAAGAAAGAATCCATGTTATTTTTTAACCCCTTTAAAGGGCACCCCTCTCTATTGTCGGAGGGTGGTGATCACATACTTAGGGGGGGGGGGGGGCTAGAAGAATCACAGCCCTGTACTTCTCAACACTCACCAATAGAGGGCGCATAGGACCTCTTCTGCATGAATGCACTTTCCAATGACCACAGTCCCCGGCGGCAGAGGCCACTGTTCAGTGTCACGGGCCGCGCGGTGACCATGCGATGGAGGCTCGGCAGCATCGTTAATGTTTTTTGGCAATTCATACCGAAATCTGGAAGTAAAAACAAAAAACATAAAATATTTACTGTGAACAGACAATACAGTCACCGGGAGGACGTCCGTCACGTCTAATATCTCACTTCTCTGTACTTGAAGATACAGGCCCAAAGCCTGAGTCTGCACTACTGAGAGATCCTGATGACATCATGCTTCCTTTGCCATGGCTATAAATCATCATCTACATCAGGGATCAGCAACCCCCGGCACTGCAGCCGTTCTGAAACTACAACTCCCAGAATCCTCCTTTCACTTCTAACAGCCAAGAAAGTGTGCATGCTGGGAGCTGTAGTTTCACAGCAGCTGGAATGCCGAAGTTTGCTGATCCCTGATCTACATCCAGAGGGGGCAAACCCTGCACAGACCTAATACCTCTAACTGCTGAGGGTTCGCTACAATTGTATCCAGTCTGGACAAAGGGCTTTTTCTCACCCAGCCCTCGGAGCAGTGGTACCTGTTGAAAGACTCGTACCCACCTGTCCCCCGCCGTTCCGTTTGGCGATCTTCTGGGGTACAGATGGGGTCGCATTCGCCGCTGCAGCCAATCACAGTCTCCGAGGAGTAAGTGAATGAGCAGTGATGCGCTGTTTGGGGGGACAAGTCACTGCTGCGGCCTGTCATTGACCCCCCATCCAGTCCAAAAGGTGATGGCGCCGCAACCAAACATCTGGGTGCAGACCTCCACAGGCTGCCCAAAGGGTTTGAAAGCTGGACAACCCCTTTAAAGGTCACAGAAGCTCGAACAGACTGGATACAATTGTAACAAACCCTCTGCTGTGAATATTAGGTCGGTGCAGGGTTTGTAGCGCCTGGCTGGCTTCTATTCATTGACAGCAAGCAGAAATCTAGAAAGTGGTGAGGAAGTGCGACAAAAAGCATATCAGGACGTGGCAGAGCTTTCCATTCCAGGGTGATTCAGCTTTAATTATGATGAGAGGAGGATGGGTGTAGCAGCTGTGACTCACAGCGAGGGACAATGAGCTGGACATGGCAGGTGATAGCTCACACAGGTACCTGATCCTAGAATGCACAGCCTCGGACGCTTGTTAATGGCAGGAGCCTCGCACGATACTGATCACACCAAGCGCCATGCTGCCATCGAAAATCGCTGCACTTCATTCCATGGGCGCAGCCATGTTGTTGACCCTGGCTTGTCCTCCTACGTCACATCCTGCATTCCATTCCGCAGGCGAGGACTACAGCTCCCGGCGTTCCACACTCAGTTCCTCAACCAATCATAGCGCGAGTTAGAGGATGGGTGGGGAGTCAGTCTACCAATCGCCGCACTCGGTTGTGAAGAGGCCCGAGCACTCAGGCCGGGAGCGGAGAAGCGGCCGAGCCCTGCGGGACGAGCTGTGCCCAGCGGCGGGGGGGCCGGCCCTGGACATGCCGGTCCGAACCGAGGCATGCAGCACGGCCTCCGGCTCCTCGTCCCTCTTCCCGCCACCTCCCATTAACACGCAGCAGCCCGGGGTGGCCACCACCCTGCTGTACAGCGGCTCCAAGTTCCGGGGACACCAGAAGAGCAAAGGCAACTCGTACGATGTGGAGGTGGTGCTGCAGGTGAGCCCCGGAGAGGCGTGGGGGGCAGGGTACCATCTGTCTACCTGTATAAGGCCCTGGGGACTGCCCCGGAGAGACCCCGCGCCGCAGGGTGCGCCCCGGAGAGACCCCGCGCCGCAGGGTGCGCCCCGGAGAGACCCCGCGCCGCAGGGTGCGCCCCGGAGAGACCCCGCGCCGCAGGGTGCGCCCCGGAGAGACCCCGCGCCGCAGGGTGCGCCCCGGAGAGACCCCGCGCCGCAGGGTGCGCCCCGGAGAGACCCCGCGCCGCAGGGTGCGCCCCGGAGAGACCCCGCGCCGCAGGGTGCGCCCCGGAGAGACCCCGCGCCGCAGGGTGCGCCCCGGAGAGACCCCGCGCCGCAGGGTGCGCCCCGGAGAGACCCCGCGCCGCAGGGTGCGCCCCGGAGAGACCCCGCGCCGCAGGGTGCGCCCCGGAGAGACCCCGCGCCGCAGGGTGCGCCCCGGAGAGACCCCGCGCCGCAGGGTGCGCCCCGGAGAGACCCCGCGCCGCAGGGTGCGCCCCGGAGAGACCCCGCGCCGCAGGGTGCGCCCCGGAGAGACCCCGCGCCGCAGGGTGCGCCCCGGAGAGACCCCGCGCCGCAGGGTGCGCCCCGGAGAGACCCCGCGCCGTATGTGTATTCTCCCTCATGGCTCCTGTCATAGAAGACGGCCGCTTATCACGATCAGCGTGAGCAGCCGTTCTGTGTGTCCTCCCAGGACTGTCATGGCTGCGTTGTCCTCGTGTGACTCCCCAGCCCCCGTTGTCTGCCCGCTGCCCTCCTCCCGCTGCTGCATCATCGTTATCATTATTGATTTCTGCATTACTTCGGACGTGGGGGTCGCCTCTCTGATCCGCCATAGAGACTGTAGAAGAAATCCCAGTGTGGGCTCCAGCCTGATACATTTACCTGCGCTGATACGTTGTAACAAACCATCCCTTTGTGCTGCTGATTTATTTAGTTCACAGAAGATTGTCTACACTGGATACAATTGTAACAAACCCCCAGCTGTAGCCATTAGCAGGGTTAACTATTGGATGAGAAGCAGGTTCCATTCACCTCCAGAAAGCAGAGATGCAGTAACAATGAAGGAAGTTGCAGAATTTCTCATTGTGCTCACGGTGAGAGGATGGATCCCTAATCCTATTGACTCCTTTGATGAGGCGGGGGTGGGGCGGTCAGTCGGAGCTCTGACATTTGCTGTGAGTCACCTGTGGCGACTGATGACTCCTGCACTTGGCAGCCGTGACTATCCTGACCCTGGGGTCACATGACTCTTCTGTCCCAAAAGCTTAAAGGGGAAGGACTGGAGCCCAGAGAGACTCTGTACCTGCGTCCCTATGACAATGATGTGTTACGTTGGGGGCAGGAATTGTTGCCATGGACACGAGCCTTTTGCTGTGATTTTTCGAGCCTCCGAGTAACCTCCCCTCTTCTGCTCCGCAGCACGTGGACATGGAGAACGCTTATCTGTGCGGATACTTGAAGATAAAAGGCCTTACTGAGGTAAGTGACCCCCTGCTCCGTAGGCGTGGAGACCCCTCACCCTGCGCTCCATGAGGTTCCTCCAGATGGTTGTAGCTGTCAAAAAAAGAAAAACCTACTGACACCCCCCCCCCCCAGCAAAAGAAAGAAAAAACACTACCTACTCCACTAAAAAAACTCCAGAAAACCCTCCTCCCCTTAAGAAAGAGCAGTAAAAAAAACGCTATTGAACCCCCCCCCCCCCCCTCAGAAAAAAGTAACTCTGACCTATCCAGAAAAAAACTGCTGAAAAAACACTAATGACCCCTTTCCAACAAGAAAAAACTCTACTGACCCCCAGCAAAAAAAAAAGGCTACCTACTCTCCTCCGAAGAAACGTCAGAAAAACACCACCCCATAAGATAAATAACAGCAGGGGGAAAAAAAACACTATTGACCCCTCCAGAAAAAAACTGTAGCAAAAAAAACACTAAAAGGCCTCATGCCCACGGTCGTTGGGTGGCCGTATTGCGGCCTGCAAACGGCGGGTCGGCAATCCACTGCCGCCGGCCGTGTGCATCACGGATGCGGATCCATTCACTTGAATGGGTCCGTAATTCCGTAGAGTCACGGAACACCGGAAACACAACGGAGTGCTTCCGTGGTGGTTCTCTCCGTGGGTTCCGCACCGCAAATAAATATGACATGTCATATTTTTTCGCGGTGCGGACATACCACGGACCCTTTCAAGTTGAATGGGTCCGGCACGCTGCACGGATGTTGCCCAGAAAAAGGCAGGAATAAAAACACCGATCCACAGGAAAATATCAGTTCTCGTTCCTCCAGGCCACTGAATATCGGTAGTGATAACGTGACTGATAAACAGGAAAATAACCCCCTGCAGAGGTGTGACCGCGCCCGTACTGTCCCCTCGAGTGGCAGGTGGAATGTTGAGCAGGTATAATACCGCCCTCCTCTTCTCGCAGGAATACCCGACCCTCACCACCTTCTTTGAAGGGGAGATCATTAGCAGAAAACATCCTTTCCTAACGAGAAAGTGGGACGCGGATGAAGACGTGGACAGGAAGCACTGGGTGAGTCAGGGGTGCGGCCGGGGCAGCGGGGGTCTCGTCTTCTGTCACCCGGGCGCTGACCCCTCTAGTCTCTCCACAGGGGAAGTTCCAGGCTTTCTACCAGTACGCGAAAACCTTCAAATCCGACGACTTTGGCTTTGAGGAGCTGAAAGCTGGAGACTACGTCTTCATGAGATGGAAGGTGCGTTCCCTGTGACATCCCTTAAAGGGGTGCTCCCCTCGCTAGGATATGCCATCAGCGTCAGATAGCAGGGGGGTCCCGCAGGCATATCCTAGCGATGGGAATACCCCTTTAAAGGGGCCGTCTCCTATAACCATTTCTTCCAGGAAAGCAGCCATGTTTGTTCTGGTGATGGCCGTGGTTTACAGGTTTTTTCCCCTCTCCTCCGCAGGAACAGTTCCTGGTGCCTG
>NW_024400677.1:0-24998 GCF_905171765.1 Bufo bufo | reverse complement strand
AGTCAAGTGAAATACGGCTACGGCCGGGCAACAGCCATGTGCATGAGGCCTGACTCTTCTGGGCCGCATTGTAAACCAGTCACCTGATTTTAGTAGTGAAGCGGGATGTCCGAGTTCTGTGGAGTCTCCATCATATAGATTCTGGTAAATGCTTCTGTCCTTCATTGACTCGTTTCAGGTCAAAACGTGAGGCCCATTAACAGGAAAGAGTACATCCTGGACGTGTCTGCAGAGATGGAGCAGATTGACACCAACTACATGTTTTGGTTCAGACGCGTCATCTGGGCGCAACCACTCAAGTTTGAGAACGAGTTATATGTGACCATGCACTACAACCAGGTAAGGCTACTTTCACACTCGCGTTTGGTGCGGATCTGTCATTGATCTGCACAGACGGATCCGTTCAGATAATACAAACGTCTGCATCCGTTCAGAACAGATCCGTTTGTCTTATCTTTAACATAGCCAAGACGGATACGTCTTCAACACCATTGAAAGTCAATGGAGGACGGATCCGTTTTCGGTTGTGCCAGATTGTGTCATAGAAAGGGCGACACTTGGGTACAGCATAATGACAGACATAGGGTACAGATTTTGATGCGGGGTTCCTCTTTCTCTGCAGGTGTTGCCGGATTATTTGAAGGGACTATTTAATGTCTTTTCTCATGCTAAACCCACTGAGCAGCAGTTTCAGCAGATCTCGAGACTGGCAGCTCTGCAGCATCGTGCCAAGGACAGCGTCTACCTGCCTACTGCGTGCGTATTCCTCTGCTGTCATGTCACCTTGTCTCCGCTACCTGGAGGATCGTTATTTATAGTCATCCTGCTTCTGATTCCAGGTTCTCCTAGATTTAAGCTCTACATTACAGCGCCCCCTACTGACATTAGAATAAGGGCTCATGCACACGAATGTATTTTCTTTCCGTCTCCGATCCTTTTTTTTTTTTGTAGACCCATTCATTTAAAAAAAAAATGTAAGTTACTCCGTGTACATTCCATCTCCATATGTCCGTTCCGCAAAAATATAAAACATGTCCCATTATTGTCCGCATTACAGACAAGGATAGGACTGTTCTGTTAGGGGCCGGCTGTTCCATTCCGCAAAATACGGAATGCACACGGACTTCATCCGTACTTTTTGCGGATCCGTGTTATGCGGACCACAAAATATATACGGTCTTGTTGTGCATGAGCCCTAATCTGCATGGCTGATCCTGACTATGCAGTTAGAGTTACCTATAGACAGTTGACTTCCTATGATACATGTTCCATATTTTGATCCTTGCTCCTTGCTTTTCTTGAACTCACTGCCGATTCTTCTCTAACTTTGCCTATTCCTTCAGGGTTATGCAGCCAATAGGGGTTGTAGTCCACGATGCCATGCTCTGTCATAAGTCCTTTTCTTCTTGCAGTCGGGAGGTGCAGGACTACATCCCCAGTCAGTACTACAAGGTGGTAAAGCCTCAGTCTTGGCTGAACATGGTGATGCAGCATATGCAACAGATCCAGCCCCTCAGCCCTCACCAGGGGAGGGCGCAGTTCTTAGGTATGAGCTGAAATGGCTTAGGGTTTATTCACATGCAGCAGATTTGTCTCATTCATCTGAACAGAGGCGGCAGAAACCCACGTTCTTGCTGCCAAAACATATAGGGGAAAAAACGAGATTTTTGTATAACTTACCAGTAAAATCTCTTTCTCGCTCTTCATTGGGGGACACAGAGACCGTGGGTATAGCTATGTCCTCTAGGAGGCGCTGACACTAGATAAAGCTGTTAGCCCCTCCCCCGGCAGCCATACCCCCTCCAGCCTGGAGAGAGAGCTCCAGTTTGTGAGAAGCAGTAGGAGAAGCAAACCAACGAAATAACGTGGAACAGCAACAATGCCAAGAACCGAACCAGGTTCTAACCAGCAACAGCCACAACTGTGGCCGAACAACAATACTGGGTGGGTGCTGTGTCCCCCAATGAAGAGCGAGAAAGAGATTTTACTGGAAGTTTTAAAAAAATCTTGTTTTCTCGCCCATATTCATTGGGGGACACAGAAACCGTGGGACGTCCGAAAGCAGTCCACAGGGAGGGAAAACCACAGACCCATGGAGCAAGCGCCCCTGCAGGCAACTAAGAACTGCTACCTTCAAGACTATGCGGCCCGAGGCAGCGCCCGCCGATGCATAAGTATGCACCTGGCAAAATTTAGAGAAGGTGTGCAAGGAGAGCAGTAGCCGCCTTGCACAACTGCGCGGACGAACCTTGAATCCTCCGAGCCCAAGAGCGCCCACCGCTCTGGTGGAGTGAGCCGAGACAACGAAGGGCGGACCCCTGCCCCAGGTGCAGTATGCTTCAGCAATTGCAGACGTGCAATTGCCACCCTGGAGGCCGCCAATGCCTTGTGAGGACGCTCCGGGATGACAAAAAAAAGGGGGGTCCGTACGCCAGAAGGAACTGGAGGCCGGCAAATAAAACGTCAGAGCCCTGATGACGTCCAAATGGTCTAACTCCCTTTCCCTAGGGTGTGAAGGGGAGAGACACAGTGATGGAAGGACAATATCTACATTGAAATGGAAATCAGAGACCACTGTCGGGAGAAAGGAAAGAACGGGCCGGAGAACTGCTTATCCCTGCCTAGAACCAGGAAGGTTCTCTGCAAGAGAGCGCCCCAACCCGGACACCCGTCTGATGGGTGTGATAGCCACAAGAAAAAACTACCGTCCAGGACAGGAGTCGGAGTGACATCTCCCGCAAGAGTTCAAGGGGAGAATTCCGGAACGCTGAAAGGACTAAAGTTCAGATCCCAAGGCGGTAAAGGAAAACGGTATGGAGGAACCATTCCCTGAAGGAAGGTATTATGGGCCCCGGGTGAGTCAGAGGACGGTGGAAAAGGATACAAGTGCCGAACCTGGCCCATCAAGGAACCAAGGGCTAAACCAAAAACCCAGAACTGCAGGATCCACCCCTGCTAAAGGGAAGCGCTCCATGGAAACGGTAAGTGGTCCACCAATGTCCCCCGAGCCGAAGAGGCTTGTGGGGAGACTGAGAAGCTGGCTGATAAACTACCGAGAAAAGAACGCCTGAATGAGGCATGTCCAACCGCAAGCCAAGGAATGAATACATTGGATAGGTAGAAGTAGAGACGATAAGGAGTTCCGTCAGCGACCGTGCATTGACAGTGTAGCAACACTGCACGACCAGACCAAGATGAGAGAAAAACTCCTGCCTCGAGGAGAATATAAGGGGAGTTCCGTTCCAGGAATGAAAACTCCATCAACAGTCGTGACAGGACCCCCGCTCAGCCTGGCGTGGCGAGTCTCGTAGTCTAGCCACGGAATGTGCAGTGAAAAGGCATGACTACATCGGACTGACATGGCAGTCACTAGTCAAGTCTTAAGAGAGGTAGTTGTAGATACGGGTAGTACACCCAGGACCAACGGGTAGGAATCACCTGTAGAAGGGGGGATATGGAAAACGTCACAGCCCAACAGTTGGTCCGCAACAAGACTGGAAGAAAAAAACACAGAACCAATACCCTGCATCAACGTAGATGAGGGGAAGTAGTAACGTAGGAGCTACCAAGGTTTGCGGAGTGGCTGTGAACCCTGAGCCAGAGAAGGAGAAAACGAAAGGAAAATAGTGGCAGTGCCATACTCCGCCTAAGGAGGAGGCCATGCAGCGTACACCACCGAATTTGGCGTTAGAAGAATCCGTCACCTGACGAAGGAGCCGTGCAGGGGGAGCCAGAGTATGTAATGGCTACTCCAGGACCGTAGGAGCCGCAGCGTGTCCCGCCAGCACAAACTGAGGGGCAGACTAGAGGAATCCGGTAGAAGCCATGGTCTCATACTGCCCCAGGGAAGAAGAGCTAACCTTCAACACTCCACCTGGGAAGGACGTTGAACAGGAACAACCACCAAGCCAGCGTCAGGGTGGAACCCTTACCTGAGGGGATGCCCCACTGCAGTGACTGCGAACGCTAGTACCAGCGTAAAATCTGCACCAGCGGAGGAGAACACGCTCCAAAGCTAAACCAGAGTGCCAGCACAACCACTTCCCACATCAGGAATGGTGGATAGGGAATATAGAGTCAGTGTAACACTCGACTTGCTGGAACGTAAGCACAATATTACGTGCCATGGTGTACGCACTACATATTGTTGAAGACACATTGGAAGAGTGGAGGACCATGGAGATAGGGGACGCTAGGACACATGAGTGACGCTGGGCAACCCCCTGAGGAGAGAGGTTGTCATATTCATGTTCCAAACCGGCACCGAAGGAAAAGGACACAACGTGGAAACAGCCACAGTATCCACTGGCGGCACCGAAATACCATTAGAAGAATACAGGGCCCCAGCGTGTATCGATACTCGCTACGCTCCACTTGTAGAAGAAGCAAAGGCATCTATAGCCGTGGCGTAGTTGAAGTGCAACATCCAAGATGTGTACTCATTCCCCACGGTAGTGGATCACTTGTGGAAGGGGGGTGCGTCTGAGCGTGACCCTAGGGAGGAAGGGTGGGGGTGTGGAGGTGACCGAGGAGGAAATATATCCTGCTCTGGCTTGCTGTGTACAGTCTCACCTCTCAGAATCTTGCCCATAGCAGACGCAGGCTCGCCGGTGGGAGTTATCAACCAAACTACCCAGGGGTGGAATAGGAACTTCTAGAGGTACACTCACCGGATTGCGCAGGCGGTGCTTTATCAACCAAACGACCCCGGAGGGTGATTGGGAAGGTCCAGATGCACACAAGTGGATTGCGCTAGTGGTGCTTATCAACCTAACGACCCTGGAGGGTGATTGGGAAGGTCCGGATGTCCACCATTGGATTTGCGCAGGCAGCGTTTCATCAACCAAACGACCCCGGAGGGTGATTGGGAAGGTCCGGATGTACACAATTGGATTGCGCAGGCAGCGCTTGGCAACCAATTGGTCCCAGAGGGTGAATGGAAAGATAGAGAGATCTACCATTGGATTGCACAGGTAGCGCTTTATTACCAAATCGACCACGGAGGGTGAATGGAAAACTGAAGGGTCCTCCTTTGACCGTGATAGGACACGGGCCAGTCTGACACAGACTGGGGGGTCCTGCAGTGATGAGGAATGAGGGGGGAGGACCCGAATGGACTTTATTTTATTTTTTTAAACTGGGATGCCCACCTCAATTGTGCAAGAGGCAGAGGAGATAAATTCCTCAACATTAAAGCCCCGCAGATAGAACCCATATAATCCTGTGCCAGCCTCAAGAGATGGCTGACCAGGAAGGGTTAATTGCCTGAGGCCGAGGTGGGGCTCTGTGGGCTACTGGGGGAGGGGAGGCAAGGCGGGGAAATTCGCGCCAGACCGCCCCCCTCCCCGGGGATGGAGTGCGGACCAGTAGGCCGCAAGCCGGGGCCTAACATTATGAGTACGGCCGGAGCACCGAGGGCTGCGGAGACAACGCTGCAAGCGTGCTTACCAGACACAGCGCATCACTGTAGTCCTCCCCGGAATTCAAACCGACCCCGGAGTGAAGGGTCCTCCCGCAGAGAAATGCGGCCGCTTGCGCACACATGTCGAAAAAGTGGCGCGGGCCGGAGTGAAGGCAGGGCCTAATTTTGGTACCCGGACCCAGTGCTGGCGCTAGCCTCCAGGGGTGGATTATCGCTGGGAAGCAAGGGGAGATCAGCGTTAGTCTGTAAATACTCCATCCATGCATCCGGATCAAGCGGTGCGCACAGTCGCGCGCTGTGTTTAGTAGCGCCAGCGTGGGACATGGCCATTAACCCCCTATGTGCCCGTGTACCGTCGGCACAGAGGGGTAGGGAAGAGGCTGTTAAAACTGGGCTAGTGAAGGCAGCGCTTGATAAATAAAGTCCCATGTCTGGCAAGGAGGGGGTAGGGAGCTGACAATGAAGCCCATCTGCTTGCCAAATAGGAAGGAAGGGGGGTGGGGAAGGGGGTTAACATACTCACCTAGTCCCGTGAACTCACCTAATCTTCCTCCTCTTCACTTCACCCTCCCTAAGTGGGCCTATAAGGTCACCATCTCCAGCAGGGTCACCTCCTCAGCAGCTGGCACCGGAGTGGCAGGAGACTGGTATGGCGGGAGGGTCTTCTCTTTGGCGGACCTAGGTGACCCCTTTGCCTGGCGGGATGCAGGGGGGCGAGGCTGCCCTGGTCCACCTTGTCTTCTGTGGGGGAGGCAGCAGTGAGGGTGACCGGCACTGGCGCAACTCGACCCCGGAGAACAGGGAGGCGAGGCGACCACTGTTGTCCCATCTGAAAAGGAAGGAAAAAAATAAACTAAAATAAAAAATCTCCAGGCTGGAGGGGGTATAGCTGCCGGGGGAGGAGCTAACAGCTTTATCTAGTGTCAGCGCCTCCTAGAGGACATAGCTATACCCACGGTCTCTGTGTCCCCCAATGAATATGGGCGAGAAAATCATTATATATATAATTAATAAGGGGAATTGTTTTATGAGCAATTGTCTTATACAGTATACGCAGTCATCCGTTTTCTTCATTGCTGGCGCCTTGTCTCCTCTCCGCAGGCCTGGTCAGTGCATTCCCCATGTTTGGCTCATCCTTCTTCTACATCCAGAGCTGCAGCAACAACATGGTCATCTCTCCGTGTATCCTGGCCATCAATCAGAATGGACTGAACTTCCTCAACAAAGAGACCCACGTATGTATCTATAGCCTAAGGGTCTGCGCACACAAAACATGTATGACCGTATAGGTCCGTATTACGTATGCCGCCACATACGGTGCTTGTATAAAGCCACATTTACCCACTGCACTGCGCTTAATTACTGCACCAACATTTCTGCAACTTTCTAATAGATTGTGTTTCAATTTCACATCATTTTTTAAAAAAAAATCTCTGATTGCTGTCAGCGAATGGAAATATCCTTGTTTGCACCTTAAGGCTGAAAACCGATCCCGACTGACACTGCTAGGGAGCAAATTCCAAGAGAGAGCTCGGACACACCATAATGAGAGATTCACCTGCGTCAGTGGCAAATGATCAAAACAGGTTTTCTGCCTTGGGATGTTTCTATTTACTGACAACAAGCAGAGATGGCTAGTACACAATGATAAATGCATGATCTATGGGTTTCAGAACAGTGCTACACTATCTCGGTCCCATAGAACTGAATGGAGCATTGTTCACACTCAGTGACAGGTGGGGGCCCCAGCAGAGGGACCCCAAACGATCATACATTTACGAACATTAGGATACGATTTCCAATCTTGTTTCACATTTTTCAATGTTTTCCAGGAGCTGATGGTGACGTTCCCCATGAAGGACATCCAGAGCACTAGGACCCAGCGCCCTGCGCCAGGATTCAGCTACCCTTATGTTGACATCATGCTGGGCGATATGATGTCACAGCGGGTAACACAACTGCAGCTGGAGCAGGTAAAGCAGCGGCGTCCTGTTATACGCTGTGCAATATAAAACAAGGAGTCAGAAAACGTAACCGTGGTGTAACTAATATTCAGTGCTTGCTTGTGTAAAGGAACTCTGCTTTCTGTGTGACATCCGGAAATGACTGTAAATGTTCCAGGGGTATCTTTCAATAAATGAAGCTCAATCGCTGCGTAATGAAAAGTTTCTGCAACTTTCCAATATGCTTTGTGTTTCAATTTCTCCCCGTTCCCAAGATCTCGGCATGCTGTCAGTGAATGGAAACTTCTTCTGAGCATCGATCAGGGGGCTGGATAATCTGCCATTATCAGCAGTTACCAGGTCAGGATAATGGCCCATTCAGACGGCCGTAGTGCTTTGCGGATCCGCAATTTGCAGACCGCACATAGTAGGAAATACCTATTCTTGTCCGCGACTGCGGACATGAATGGGACATGCTCTATCTTTTCCACTGAGCCGCGGATGCGGACAGCACATGGTGTGCTGTCCATATCTTTTGAGGCCCCATTGATATGAATGGGTCCGCACTCGTTCCGCTGTCTAAATGAGTCCTTTAGAGTTTAGCCTCTGGATTGAAAACAAGAATGATCGTATTCACTGACAGCAAGCGGAGATCTTGAAAATAGCTATGAACTGAATCGTACAGCCTATTAGAAAGCTGCAGAATATCTCATGTCACTTTGGTTACTTGTACAAGGTGTCGTCCTATCTAATCGCGGTGCGTCGCGGCTCGCAGATAGATTTGCTGTAAAGGCTTCCTGCTGTGAATGACGTCTATATAATCTGTCTGTTCTTTCTATGCAATCTCTCATGTCACTTCCTGTCCTCTGCTGTACCCGCGGACCCCCCGAGTCACACCTAGTGCCTATGGGTATGTTCCAAGCTTCCTCCTGTCACTCACTAATGTTCATTAAACTCATCATTTAGGATCATTATCAGAACTGGAGCTGTACCGTCAGGTGGGGGGCCCTGGACGATATACCGTAAAGGGGGCCACCCCCCACCCCCCTTACACATGCATGCTCGTTGCGGGGAGATGGAAAGGGGCTGCTGCCAGACTGCTTATCTCTCATGGGAACAAAAGATGGGGCATGTTGGAATCCAGCACGGCTGATCCTTGCACTCGCCTACGCCTACTGCACACGACCATATTTTCGTCTGCGTCTGATCCACATTTTTTTGGGGTCAGATGCGGACCCATTCATTTCAACGGGGCCACAGAAGATGCGGACAGCACACTGTGTGTTGGTCTTGCAAAAAAACATAAGACATGTCCCATTCTTGTCCGTTTTGCGGAGGAGTTTGGAAAATAAATTGAGACATGTACACGGCCGGGATCCGCGATTTGCGGACCACAAAACTGATACGGTCGCGTGATGAGGTCTTATACACAGAAGATAAATCATCTGGTTCCACCAAAATTGCCAAATTCAGCTGACTTTGCCCTGTCATCTAGGCTCATTCTCTCCATTCACACCTGTAGGGGGCGTATTACTCTCAGTGCTTCTCCTAACCTCATCTCCTTTTCCTGCAGGGTTTGGAGTTGTGCAGGGTGGTCGCTGTTCACATGGAAAACCTCCTTCTGAGTCGCGATAAGCGGCTTACGCTCCCTCCCAGCGAGATCACTCTGCTCTGATGGCCGGAACGGTTTCACTCTGCACTTTAAAACGTGGAAGATTTGTGTACGTGTATGAACCTCACGCATGGTGCTAGATGTAATCACAGCAAGGCTATGATCAGTATAGGGGCACCCGCTATGGGGCCCATAGATAGAAGGGCCCCAGTTCAGGTTGGTTCCATGCCCTATGGATGATTTTATAGGCACCACCATGTTAGGTTGTGATCACTGGAGATGATGGGGATCCCACCTTTATTGAGTTCAATGATAAAATTCTGTCTCCCTGCAGCCACCACTAGAGGGCGCTCACTACATCCTGATTAAAAAGGGTTTTCCCAGGATTTTTTTAAAAATCATTATCTGATTGGTGGGGGTCCGACACCCAGGACCTCCGCCGATCAGCTATTTCAGAAGGCATCGGCGGTACTGCCGCAGCTTTCTTTTAGCTTGCCAAGCACAGCGCCATACATTGTATAACAGCTCTGCTTGGTATCGCGCTCAGCCCCATTCACTTCAATGAGATTGAGCTGCACCTAGGTCATGTGACCGATGAATATGACATCACATTGCCTGGGCACAGCGGCAAGAAGGCTGCGGCTCAAACAGCTGATCGATGGGGGTGCTGGGTGTCACCCAGCACCCACTGATCATCACTTAAAAATTCTTGGAAAACCCCTGAAAACTATAAGCAGAAAGCTCCTGAACTCCCCCTAGTGGTGACTGCAGGCAGATATTAATTTCTAGGAATTACACCCATCACAAGTGACTTTCCATCTTCCTTCTTCTGGATGAACACAGCGTGAAGATAATAGGTTGACAGTGTACGACCCATGTAGCGCACACAGGAGGAAGTTTTTTTCTGGTTTATTGCATAGGTAACTGTTTTATGGTTTCTCGCACATTAAAGGGGGGGGTCTCATGTCTGGGGGGAGGGGGGTTCTGGCTTTACACAGGAGATTGACACATCACAATGGTCTATTTTGGACTGTCTCTTTAAAAAAATATCCATTTTCTACTCTGTAGTCATTTCTCCTGTTTTATAGTCAATTTTTGAACGTTTTTTGTTGGTTTTATAGGTTGTGTATTTCATTGAGTAATTGACATTCAATTTTGTAATTTTTTTTTTTTACTGTGTTGTAATTTTATTGTCTCACATTTACTGACTAATAAATGTTTACCAAAACTTTATTACATTTCTATGTTTGATTTCCTCAATACGAGGCCAAAATTTAGGGCAAGTGCTATTCTATATACATGGAAGGAAATACCGCCATCATTAGACCGGCTGTGGCACCAGCAACACCAGGAGCTGATCCCCGACCACAGGATATGCACCTGATCAGTTAGGGTCTGACCCCTGGGACCCCCACCGATCGTGAGAATAAGGGGGGTGATGGGAAAGGTGGGTGACACCCTCTGTCTGAGATGCAATGGCGGCCATATGGGATGTCACTCAGCTTTCCCGGGAAAGGATATAACTAAGAAATCTTTCAATGGGATTTTCACAATTCAGGCATATACCGAGAACAAGAGATCTGCAGCGGGCCTGGAGAAGTCAGGAGGACGAGGATTGGGGTCAGCCGTGCAGCGGTAATGGCACATGCCTGTTCCTGCTGCTTTAACCCTGTGTTGCTCCAGGCCTGCCAAAGGATGACAAAAGGGTGATTCTGTGTGAACCGTGAACCTGTCACAGGGCATCGGGAAGCAGGTTGTGTCGGCTTAATCAGACTGGCAGGCCAGCGAGGAGGAGAAAAACAGAGAGGTTCAAAGCAGGACAAGGAGAGCGGCAGAACATGTCAGGGGACTTGGCGCCGGATCCGATGCCCAGATTTACAGTATGAGGCTCCGGCAAGAGAGAGATTCGGATGTTATTAGAGTGAAACCTGGTGTACACGGATGTCACACGTCTACCACATACATGTATGTTACCACATTCCCAGGGGCTTACATGTGTAATGGGTGAAGGTCTGGTGGCTGCGAGCCCCGCTGATCGCATGGGCCCAGGGCAAGTGTCCATCAAGGTCCATTGGGCACAGTCAAGTAGGAGCTCTCTGGCACTGCTATGGGAGCACTCTAACTGTGATTACTTGAGAGCACTGTTTTGCTGTCACTATTTTTGGGGCACTCTCTAGCAGACACTGTTTATGGGGGCACTCTGTAGAGGACACAGTTTATGGGGGGCACTCTCTTGATGATACTGTTTCTAGGAGCACTCTCTTTCTGGCACTGTTTATGGGGGCACTCTCTTGATGATACTGTTTCTAGAAGCACTCTCTTTCTGGCACTGTTTATGGGGGCACTCTAACTGTGATTACTTGAGAGCACTGTTTTGCTGTCACTATTTTTGGGGCACTCTCTAGCAGACACTGTTTATGGGGGCACTCTGTAGAGGACACAGTTTATGGGGGGCACTCTCTTGATGATACTGTTATTAGGAGCACTCTCTTTCTGGCACTGTTTATGGGGGCACTCTCTTGATGATACTGTTTCTAGGAGCACTCTCTTTCTGGCACTGTTTATTGGGGCACTCTCTTGCTGGGACTATATATGTGACTAATCTCTATAAGACACTGTTTATGGGGGCACTCTCTTGATTATACTGTTTCTAGGAGCACTATCTTTCTGGCACTGTATATGGGGGCACTCTCAATGATACTGTTTCTAGGAGCACTCTCTAGCAGATCCTGTTTATAGGGCACTCTCTTGATGATACTGTTTCTAGAAGCACTCTCTTTCTGGCACTGTTTATGGGGGGCACTCTCTTGCTGGGACTATATATGTGACTAATCTCTTATAGACCCTGTTTATGGGGCACTCTCTTGATGATACTGTTTCTAGGAGCACTCTCTTTCTGGCACTTTTTTTTAGGAGAACTCTATGGGGGCACTCTCTTGATGATACTGTTTCTAGGAGCACTCTCTTTCTGGCACTGTTTATGGGGGCACTCTCTTGATGATACTGTTTCTAGGAGCACTCTCTTTCTGGCACTGTTTATGGGGGCACTCTCTTGATGATACTGTTTCTAGAAGCACTCTCTTTCTCGCACTGTTTATGGGGGGCACTCTCTTGATGATACTATTTCTAGAAGCACTCTCTTCCTGGCACTGTTTATGGGGGCACTCTCTTGCTGGGACTATATATGTGACTAATCTCTATAAGACACTGTTTCTAGGAGCACTCTCTTGATTATACTGTTTCTAGAAGCACTCTCTTTCTGGCACTGTTTATGGGGAGCACTCTTTTGATTATACTGTTTCTAGAAGCACTCTCTTTCTGGCACTGTTTATGGGGAGCACTCTCTTGATGATACTGTTTCTAGAAGCACTCTCTTTCTGGTACTGTTTATGGGGGCACTCTCTTGATGATACTGTTTCTAGGAGCACTCTCTTTCTGGCACTGTTTATGGGGGCCCTCTGTTGATGATACTGTTTCTAGGAGCACTCTCTTCCTGGCACTGTTTATGAGGGGCACTCTCTTGCTGGGACTATATATGTGACTAATCTCTATAAGACACTGTTTCTAGGAGCACTCTCTTGATTATACTGTTTCTAGAATCACTCTCTTTCTTGCACTATGGGGGCACTCTCTTGATGATACTGTTTCTAGAAGCACTCTCTTCCTGGCACTGTTTATGGGGGCACTCTCTTGCTGGGACTATATATGTGACTAATCTCTATAAGACACTGTTTCTAGGAGCACTCTCTTGATTATACTGTTTCTAGAATCACTCTCTTTCTTGCACTATGGGGGCACTCTCTTGATGATACTGTTTCTAGAAGCACTCTTTTTCTGGCACTGTTTATGGGGAGCACTCTCTTGATGATACTGTTTCTAGAAGCACTCTCTTTCTGGCACTGTTTATGGGGGCACTCTGTTGATGATACTGTTTCTAGGAGCACTCTCTTCCTGGCACTGTTTATGAGGGGCACTCTCTTGATGATACTGTTTCTAGGAGCACTCTCTTCCTGGCACTGTTTATGGGGGCACTCTGTTGATGATACTGTTTCTAGGAGCACTCTCTTTCTGGCACTTTTTTTTAGGAGAACTCTATGGGGGCACTCTGTTGATGATACTGTTTCTAGGAGCACTCTCTTCCTGGCACTGTTTATGAGGGGCACTCTCTTGATGATACTGTTTCTAGGAGCACTCTCTTCCTGGCACTGTTTATGGGGGCACTCTGTTGATGATACTGTTTCGAGGAGCACTCTCTTTCTGGCACTATTTATGAGGGGCACTCTCTTGATGATACTGTTTCTAGAAGCACTCTCTTTCTCTTGCTGGGACTATATATGTGACTACTCTCTATCAGACACAGATCATATTTTTTCCGCTTAGTCGCGTACATAACACATTAGCGCTGCAATAACTAGCAGGCACTAGGATAGACAGACTTACATCTGGGTCCTGATGGCAGTCGCCGTGTCACTAAGCACCTGCCCAATGATAGGGGAGAAGAACCTCGAGCCGGTGTAGGTCCTCAGCAGCCATCTTGGTACACCAGTTGCTGACCTGCAGCCATGTTTGTACTCCACCCCCAGTAAGACGTTACTCTAGTCACGTCGACACTATAGTAGAGCACCAAAACAAAAGGTGCCCCTGTGTGCCTGATCCTATGGAAACATTTCTCAGGCCTAAGGTCGTCAAATAAAAGGCCAAAGCAATGGCATTTGGACACGATTAACGAATGACGGTGTATGTTCTTTATCCTATAGGGACATAAAAGACATTAAATGTCAGTAAATGGGGCAGGCACTTAAGAGGACAGCCCCAATCCATTGGGTCTTCCAGTTGCTTTCTGCGTCACACGGTTGCCCCACCTACTAGTTTGATTGGCATGTCGCCTGACCAATCCTCGTAAGGATCCCCTCAGACCGGGCCTGTCACAGCAGCGGGTCGCTTGCGCAGCCGAGAGCCGTTCTTCGGTTGTGTGGATGAGAGGGAACCAGGCGGTGAATGGAAACGGACACCTGACTGACTGAGTCTTCGGCCATGCCCGTCTCCAGCCCCGGGTGAGCCATGTCCGTAAGCGGTTATACCGACCTCCGGGAGAAGCTGCAGTCCTTGTCCCGGGAAACCCCGCCACCTTCCGGGATGAAGAAACGAAAGCAGCCGGCCTCAGACACGGAGGAGGAGGAGGAGGGAGCGCTGTCCGACCAGGAGGAGGAAGAAGCCCGGAAGGTGCGCTCCGGGATCCGCCAGGTCCGCCTCTTCTCCCCGGAGGAGTGCTCCCTCATCGAGGCCAAGATAGACGAAGTGGTGTCCCGGGCCGACAAGGGGCTGTACCGGGAGCACACGGTGGACCGCGCGCCGCTGCGCAACAAGTACTTCTTCGGGGAGGGCTACACGTACGGGGCGCAGCTGCAGAAGCGGGGCCCGGGCCAGGAGCGGCTCTACCCCAAGGGCGAGGTGGACGAGGTCCCGGAGTGGGTGCACGAGCTGGTGATCCGGCGCCTGGTGGAGAAGCGCGTCATCCCGGAGGGCTTCGTCAACAGCGCCGTCATCAACGACTACCAGCCCGGCGGCTGCATCGTCTCGCACGTGGACCCGATCCACATCTTCGAGCGGCCGATCGTCTCCGTCTCTTTCTTCAGCGACTCCGCGCTCTGCTTCGGCTGCAAGTTCCAGTTCAAGCCGATCCGGGTGTCCGAGCCCGTGCTCTTCCTGCCGGTCCGCCGGGGCAGCGTCACCGTGCTCAGGTAACGGGCCGAGGAGCGTGCTGGGGCTTGTAGTCCCCCCCGCATCTGTTTCCTCTTCTCACTGCCTGGGCCTAGTGGTCCCCCCTCATTAGCTGGGACTTGTAGTCCCCCGTGGTCCCCCCTCATTAGCTGGGACTTGTAGTCCCCCCTCATTAGCTGGGACTTGTAGTAGTTCCTCCCTCGTTTACCCCCCCCTCCCCTCATTAGCTGGGACTTGTAGTAGTTCCTCCCTCGTCTCGTCCGTCCCCCCCCCCCCCCCTCATTAGCTGGGACTTGTAGTAAGTAGTTCCTCCCTCGTTTACCCCCCTCATTAGCTGCGACTTGTAGTAGTTCCTCCCTCGTCTTCCCCCCCCCCCCCCCTCATTAGCCGGGACTTGTAGTAGTTCCTCCCTCGTCTTCCCCCCCCCCCCTCATTAGCTGGGACTTGTAGTAGTTCCTCCCTCGTCTTCCCCCCCCCCCCTCATTAGCTGGGACTTGTAGTAGTTCCTCCCTCGTCTCCCCCCCCCCCCCCCCCCCTCATTAGCTGGGACTTGTAGTAGTTCCTCCCTCGTCTCCCCCCCCCCCCCCATTAGCTGGGACTTGTAGTAGTTCCTCCCTCGTCTCGTCCCCCCCCCCCTCATTAGCTGGGACTTGTAGTAGTTCCTCCCTCGTCTCGTCCCCCCCCCCCCCCTCATTAGCTGGGACTTGTAGTAGTTCCTCCCTCGTCTCGCCCCCCCCCCCCCCTCATTAGCTGGGACTTGTAGTAGTTCCTCCCTCGTCTCGTCCCCCCCTCATTAGCTGGGACTTGTAGTAGTTCCTCCCTCGTCTCATCCCCGCCCCCCCCTCATTAGCTGGGACTTGTAGTAGTTCCTCCCTCGTCTCGTCCCCGTCCCCCCCTCATTAGCTGGGACTTGTAGTAGTTCCTCCCTCGTCTCGTCCCCGTCCCCCCCTCATTAGCTGGGACTTGTAGTAGTTCCTCCCTCGTCTCGTCCCCGTCCCCCCCTCATTAGCTGGGACTTGTAGTAGTTCCTCCCTCGTCTCGTCCCCGTCCCCCCCTCATTAGCTGGGACTTGTAGTAGTTCCTCCCTCGTCTCTGTCTCTCCCCCCCCCCCCCCCCCCCCCCCCCATTAGCTGGGACTTGTAGTAGTTCCTCCCTCGTCTCCCCCCCCCCCCCCCCCCCATTAGCTGGGACTTGTAGTAGTTCCTCCCTCGTCTCTGTCTCTCCTCCCCGTCCCCCCCTCATTAGCTGGGACTTGTAGTCGTTCCTCCCTCGTCTCCCCCCCCCCCCCCCCATTAGCTGGGACTTGTAGTAGTTCCTCCCTCGTCTCTCCCCCCCCCCCCCCCCCCTTAGCTGGGACTTGTAGTAGTTCCTCCCTCGCCCCCCCCCCCCCCCCCCTCATTAGCTGGGACTTGTAGTAGTTCCTCCCTCGTCTCGTCTTCCCCCCCCCCATTAGCTGGGACTTGTAGTAGTTCCTCCCTCGTCTCCCCCCCCCCCCCTTCCTCATTAGCTGGCACTTGTAGTAGTTCCTCCCTCGTCTCCCCCCCCCCCCCCCCCCCTCATTGGCTTTGGGGTCCCCCCACTAATGGCATTTCTAGGGATACAATCCTTCCTGTGCAGCACAAGCCTATACTGGGGCTCAGTATGGGGGGGGGGGGGGGTTGTCACATGCTCCAGGTGTCTGAATCCAGTCGTAGCCGACAGCTGCCCCCCCGACACTAATATGGGGCTCCGCCACTGCAGTAGAGCGCGGGGCACACAGGTGGCGAAGGGTCTGACGTGTAGATGAGACCCGTCAGCTGAGGACGGAGGAGATAAGCAGCTGCCAAACACATCTGATGCCGCCTGTCTAATCAGGGAACATGGGATTGGTCAGGACCGATCCTGGTGGCATCGGATGAGAGCTCTGTAACCAGCAGGAGAACCACAAGTCCTAGCAATGCCCTGGTGGAGTCTTCGGTTCCCCAGATCCCGCTGGCATGCTTGTACCAGGACGGAGCGCCTGCCCTGACTCATCATGACTGTCACAGGGCGGCCAAATGTCAGTGACTTGGCCCCGGACCCCCGCGTGTGGGGGAGGGGGCCCTTAATGTGTCTTCCAGGTGTCGGGACTTCCTCGCTGCCAAGTGTTGGTTCCCAGAAGTGCAGGCATCATATGGGAATGGCGTGTGCCAGTCTGACACCCAAACAAGGACACCGGCCGCCCATAACCTGACGGGTCGCTCACCTTCTTAGTGCTGATCCGCAGCGATTAGCCGTAAGCCGGATTATATCTAGGTTATAACCAGAACCGGTCCAGCCTCGTCCTGGTGGGGGGGGTGATCTTTACCACTATTGGGCCGTTTGTTGTGGGTCAGGACTGTGGAGGGCAGTGCGGCTGTAGAAGGGGTTAAATTGCGGTGTGATCTCCTGTATTTTGGGGTCATCCTTGAGCACTTGTGCGGCAGCCCTGACCGCGTTCCTTGCGTTATCGCCACCCCTTCCTCATTTATCCCGGCCCTGTGAGGACGCTGGCCCCCGGGGGCCCCACATTGTGTTGGTTTCCACTTGTCACTCGTCCATAATTGGAAAGGTGCAAGCGTGAAATCGTATCACCGGTCTCTGTGCCAGCGGGAGGAGCGGGCCAGTGCATGATGGGTAATATGTCACTCAGTGCCCACAGGCCAGGGCTGCTGCAGAGGAAAGCTGCTTGACTGGCCATTCCCCGTCATATTAAGGAATGCAGGACCAGCGAAAGGGAAATCGCATAACTAGCACTTCCACACAAAGCCACGGGAGAGTTTCACAGGAGATAAATGTTTGGCAGCCGCTTATCTCCACCCAGCAGCCCCCCTCCCCACTGCAGAGCATTGGTGGGCAGTCACCGCCATCTTGAGTCTGAACTCCCTCTTACATTTGTAGTCGACTTGGATGCACACTATTATGCTGTGTGACTGGCCGGTCTGCTGTGTGACTGGCCGGTCTGCTGTGTGACTGGCCGGTCTGCTGTGTGACTGGCCGGTCTGCTGTGTGACTGGCCGGTCTGCTGTGTGACTGGCCGGTCTGCTGTGTGACTGGCCGGTCTGCTGTGTGACTGGCCGGTCTGCTGTGTGACTGGCCGGTCTGCTGTGTGACTGGCCGGTCTGCTGTGTCGCTGCAGCTTCGGCTCACTGTGTCTATTTCTTGCAGTGGATACGCCGCTGACGAGATCACGCACTGCATCCGGCCCCAGGACATCAAGGAGCGCCGCGCTGTCATCATACTAAGGAAGTAAGTCCTTCACCCGTTTCTGCTGCAACGCGGCTTTCACTCACTCCAGTTTGCAGCCCCACCTCTGTACGCCCATTGCCAAGGCAGTGTGTGCCCCCCCCCCCCCCCCCCCCCTGCTGTGCCCCTGCATGCCGCATATGTTACTTGAAGGGCGATGAGGCGAACAGAGGATCAGTGAACCTGGGCCTTATACAACAAGAATTTTCCTTCAGGCAGACGATCAGGATGTGAAATCCACAAACCACAGGACCGGAGGGTGACGCATCCTGTGACTACGCGCCGTCCTGGCATCCTGGATACATTCATGAGACATTGGATGCGAGGGCTCAGTGTGCGAGTGTGGTTAAAGGGGTTCCCCCAAATGGGATTACCACTGAGCCCAGGCAGAGAAGGGTTAAGGAGAATTGGCAAAACCAGTTGTACCCGTAAGATGCCCATCCCATTCCCGTATTCACACGCATGCTCGGTAGAGAATGTAAGAGTTCTCAGTGGGAAGAAGGAGAAAGCTGCTGCCAGACTCCTCTGCAGTGAGAATGAAAGGATCGGGCAGTTAAAATCCAACATGCCTGATCTGCCATCAGACGAGAGTCAGGAGACCCCACGTTGTAGATGGTCATGCGGTCCTGATGGAATCTGCATGCTCAGCCGGCTTACAGCTAATGTGTATGGCCGGTGGGGTAGGGTGGTAGGGGGTGTGCTGGAACTTCTTCCTCATGTATTGGGGTGTAAACCTGGCTCGTATGGTCCCACGTGTGGCCTGCAAACACCACGGCTCCTAGATTTTTAGACTTTGTAGTCAAAGGCGCCCAATGAGTTTTCTTTAGCCTGCAATCTGTTAATATTGGCAGGGATTGATTATATATGTGTCTTACAGAACAAGAACAGAAGCTCCGCGTCTGGAAAACAAGACCATGAGCAGCGGTCATCACCCGGAGAGGTTATCTGGTAGTAACAGGCAACATATCCTGAAACCAAAGCGGTCCCACCGCAAGGCTGACCCTGACGCAGCTCACCGGTAAGTGAAGGGATCGCACACGGGCTGAGTGGTACGGAGCCGGTCATACAGCACCTACAGAGCTGTTCTGGTGGATTTTAAGCTCCATATAAGAGAAGCATTATTATTATTTTTATCTTTTGGAGGGGAAGGGGGAGGCACATAATATGGCACCAAATGATGGCATCGTACAGTGTCTCTGTGCTGCCGTGCCTCTGTACAGCAGAGCTGCGTACGTGAGACGTTGTTCTCGTAAGTCTCCAGTTCCTATATTAAAAGGGTTCTCTGGGATTTTAATATTGATGACCTCTTCTCAGGATAGGGGCATCAATATCAGACCGACACATGGCACCCCAGCTGATCAGCTGTATGAAGGGAAGGTGCGCATGTGCCATCTGCCATCTCTCACCCTTCTCGCCAGAGTGAGCGGCGCCGTCGCCTCATACAGCTGATCGGCGGGGATGCCGGTTGTCGGACCCTGATCTGATATTGATGCCCCTTTTCCTGTGGATAGGTCATCAATATTAAAATCCCAGAGAACCCCCTTAATCCCTGAGAATACTTGGATTAAAGGGGCTATCCCACTAGATGGGGACTAAGCGTCTGATCAGTGGGAGTCTGACTGCTGGAGCAGAGTAGAGGGGCCCCCACCCTATTTAAATGGAGTGGTGATTGCACTTGCCATCTGCAGAAGTCTGAGTGGGGCAGTGTGGTAGCGGACATGCACAATCACCACTCCATTCAAATGGAAATATGGAGCCCCCATTCTCATGATTGTTAGGTGTCCCAGCAGTCAGACCCCAAATGACCCTTATCCCCTGTCCTGTGGGTAGGGGGTTCCTATTCCAAATTCATAGGGCGTTTTAACTGGAGGAGCACGGCAGTTCTCGGCTTGTAGTGCTGGGTGAACTTAAAGTGGCTGTTCACCCCCAGGGCCCTCTGCTCCCCTTTGCCAGCGTGGCCAGACCCTGCCGCTGCATTCTAGCTCCTTCACTCTACCGCTGTTGATGCAGATCGGCGCTGGCAACTTATTTGACGCAGGTCACGTGGCCGCTGCAGCCTATCCCTTGCCGCAGTGGTGACATGTCGCTCAAGCATCATGTCACTGGGTCATGTGACACATGGAGGAACATGTCCGAAGATGTTGATGCGAGGAGAGACCAGATCTGCAGAGGAGCGAAATAGCTGGAACTCAATGGCGGGGAATTATGATTACCTCCACAGTTCTGGCCATGCTGGGGGTTCTGCCTGAAAGGCCCAGGGGGTGAACGGCCCCTTTTTAAAGGTGTTTTCAGAATTCTTTTTTGTCTGTTTCCATTGTGACGTTGCTATGGGGTCATCTCTCATCTTTCATAGAGAACTAAAGGGCAAGGGTTCCTAGTCCTCCCTAGATGCATCTCTCACGGCAGGTGATTAGCTATTTAGGAGGGGGGGGGGGGGGGGACAACCCTCATGGTAGAGGAGAGGATTAATGGGGTGTGATGTGTGATCGTGTTATATACCTGACCCCATCTTGCCTCTCCCCCCACAGACCTCGCATCCTCGAAATGGATAAAGAGGAGAACAGAAGGTCTGTGCTTTTACCAAAACCCAGGAGACGAAGCAACTTCAGCTCTGAGAACTATTGGCGGAGGCCTTATGATTATGTGGACAACTATACGGATATGGGAGAGGACGAGGACAGCCCGGCCCGCAAGGTGAAAATGAGGCGACACTGAGAGCACTCTTCCAAGGACTCTGCTCCCCGCTCGCTGGATTGTGGAACTCCTTATATATACTTTTTTTTTTTTTTTTTCCTTACTCCGTTGTTGGAAGCCCCAGTCCCGTTTCTTCTCTAAATCGATGCACCACGTTCCGGATCCGGTCTGCAGCGCTCCCCACAAGGCTGCCCCAGCCCAGCATTGTCGCTGCGGTGGCAGCCTGCGCTCACTTTGTAGGAGACCTTCACCCAAGTCTTGGTTGACGACGTTCAGTCCTTTTCTTTTTCTTTTTTTCCTGTCCCTAAATTGAGGATAAGAGCTACGAGGCGCCAGCCAGTGGGTGCTCCGTCCCCCCGAGGCAGCGGCGGTCGCCACGTCACCCTCTCTTCTCTTACAAAAAATAATAAAAAATTTGTTAGGAACTGTCTTCAGTGTTTTTCAGATCGATGCAGATGTTTTATTTCTAGCAATATAAGCACTAATAATAAAATATACAAGCAGATTTCTTTTTATTCTGTACTGCCTCCATTTGTCTGTAAATTATCCAATTAAATTCTGTTTTGCTGAAATCGCCAAGGCCCTGTTTATCCAAACGCCGGGATGTAAATGTCAAATGTTAAGGGGTTCCTCTGCTGTCATGGGTTGTTGGAGACATATGATACTTCAGAGCCAGATGGAGAATGACTGCTGCTTCCCATCTCTGCCAGGGTTGATTCAGCTTTAAAGAGCCTGTCCCCTCTCCTGACAGCTCTGTTTTTATTAATTAGTTGCATTCCACATGCTATAATAATTCTGGGCATCTATACTTATGACTGTTTCATTCCTCAATTATTCCTGCTAGAAGTTATGAATGAAATGCTAGCTGTTTGCAATGAAGGTCCAGATGGATGTTACTGCATTGGGGGGGGGCTACTTACTTACTAAAACAGACTTCTGAGGAGGTGATGGGTCCTATCTGGTTGCTATAGATACATTCCCTAACAACTGTAGTGGAGTGGTCAGGCTTTGCATCCCTAGCAACCATTCAGTCAAGTTAGGGCTCGTTCACACGACCGTGCCGTTTTTTTTGGCGGTTCCGCAAAAAACGGATGCCGCCCGTGTGCTTTCCACAATTTGCGGAAAGGAACAGGAGGCCCATTATAGAAATGCCTATTCTTGTCTGCAAAACGGACAAGAATAGGACATGCCTCATAATTATTGTGGCCCAACGGGTGCGGACAGCCCGCAGAGTGCTGTCCGCATCTTTTGCAGACCCATTGAAATCATCGGTTCCGTTACTGGAACGCAAAATACGTTTGTGTGAATGAGCTCTTAGGCCTCTTTCACATGGGCGTTGCGGGAATTTGTACTATGCATTCTGTATTCAGAATGCTATTATTTCCCCCTATAACCATGTTATAAGGGGAAACAATAATGATCGGGTCTCCATCCCGATCGTCTCCTAGCAACCGTGCGTGAAAACCGCATCCGCACTTGCTTGCGGATGCTTGCGATTTTCACGCAACCCCATTTATTTCTATGGTGCCTGCGTTACGTGAAAAACGCACAAAGAGGAGCATGCT
Source organism: Bufo bufo (assembly GCF_905171765.1). NCBI lineage: Eukaryota > Metazoa > Chordata > Amphibia > Anura > Bufonidae > Bufo > Bufo bufo. Next base: position 2,798 of record NW_024400677.1, on the reverse strand, counting down.
GCGATTTTCACGCAACACACAAGTGATGCGTAAAAATCACCGCTCATGTGCACAGCCCCATAGAAATGAATGGGTCCGGATTCAGTGCGGGTGCAATGCGTTCACTTCACGCATCGCATCTGCGCGGAAATCTCGCCCGTGTGAAAGGGGCCTTACTCAGATCTTCAGGTTTTTTTTATAGGTAGAATTGCCACAGGTGGCAGACAATTGGACGGAGATGCTTGGCAGGACGGATACCCAGTTTAGTTCTCTTAGATGCTGGGGGTAACTGGTTTATTTGCTGGTCTGGGCATCTGATGGGATCGGCAGGGGTGTGTGGCTTCACCAGCATCTTTTTGTTTCTGTGTCTGGATATTATTTGGCATCTACTGTATTTTTCAGACTATAAGACTCACCTAGGATTTAGAGGAGAAAAATATTTTTCATTAGACTTTAGATCAGACCCTGCCCCCCCCCTCCCCTAACTTTCATGATCCTCAGAGCGTCAGCTCATAGTGCGCCCCTATGTGTACTACGTCCTGGCGCTGTATGCAGTCAGGACATAGTGTTTGATGGGGCCCAGAAGAAAACCAGGGAGGGTGAGTACAGGCAAAGCAGCGCTTCCCGTGCCTCCATAATAGTAATGACTGCCTCCATAATAGAAGCTGTCATTATGTTTCAGACTATAAGACGCACTGCCACTTTTCCCTCACTTTTTGGGGAGTGGGGGGGGTGCAAAAAATAGAGTAAGTTAGGAACCAAGAGCACCATGTGACCTACTCAACCCTCCCGCAAGGTGCCAGGCATAGTTCTGGAAGTTTGCCATACAGAGCTGTGCCCACTGTAAACCTGCTGTAGTGGAGCTGAGAGGTGATGCCACCCTGCGCTGCAGACCTGGTACCTGGGAGGCCCCTGACTGGCACTTTGGGAGGACACATATTGGATACAGCTGTGCCGTCTAGTTAATATCTCATGGGTTTGTGCCATGCTCCGTAATACTGTACCCGCGGAGCAGGCTTCCCTCCGGCTGTTGACTTCTTGTGCTGTTTGTCCCGGTCACATCCTGTTACCAGCTCTGCTTTACAGTAACCCCGCAGACTCCACATTAACCTTCTCCATGTGGTCCGGGAATTTATAGCTTCATGCCCCAGATATTGGGTGCAAGTGTATGATCTGCGGCTGCAGAGGATAACTGGTTCTCTGTAACATTCACCCATATTAAGATGGCCATTAGTTACATCCTGTATTCTTATTATTTATTATTTAAGCGCCATTAACTCCATAGCGCTGTACATATGATAAGCGGTGCACATGCATAATACAGACAATTGCACTAAGCATGAACAGGACGAGTTACAGACTGGTACAGGAGGAGAGAGGGCTTACAATCTACATGGTAAGGGAGAAGGACACAGTAGGTGCGGGTGAAGCTGGTCATGGCGGTATAGAGGCAGCAGGGTCACTGGTTGTAGGCTTGTCTGAAGAGGTGGCTTTCAGGTTTCTTTTGAAGGATTCCACTGTAGGTGAGAGTCTGATATGTTGGGGCAGCGAGTTCCAGAGTGTGGGGGATGCACGGGAGAAATCCTGGAGGTGATTGTGGGAAGAGGCGATAAGAGGAGAGAAGGAGGTCTTGTGAGGATCGGAGAGTGCGTGTGGGGATGTATCGGGAAAGTAGCTCAGAGATGTAGGGAGGGGACAGGTTGTGGACGGCCTTGTATGTATTTGTTAGTATTTTGAACTGAATTCACTGGGCAATGGGAGCCAGTGAAGGGATTGGCAGAGGGGAGAGGTGGATAAGTTGGGCAGCAGAGTTGAGGATAGATTGGAAGCGGTCAGACATTCACTGCGCATGCGCCGAATACAGACGCGCACGGCGCATGCGCGAGAATTCGTCAGCTTGAGCGCATTCCGGAGGAGATGGGCGGGCTGGAGGGATGCACTGGGCGGCGGTAGTTTGTGAAGGTAGACCGAGCCTCTAGGTGCTAATGACGCCCCCATAGCACCTAGAGGCTCATTAGCATATCTATATAAGTTCGATTTTTAGCGAAACGGCAGGACAATAAACAGTTATATTAGGATTGTTTGGGAGAGCAGACACTAGCGGATCGCTAGTGTCTGAAAGCTAATTATGTGAAAACGAAGTGGTAGAAACCCTTTAAGAGAAACAAAATAAGAGTATTGCAGGTTTGATACTTTTTAATGGCTAACAAAAATAGAAGTAATGATGTTACATAACGAGCTTTCGAGACATCACCGGTCCCTTTATAAGGCGTACTATAAGAATATATGAAGAAGCAGCAATATACAGGTGAAACTCGAAAAATTAGAATATCTTGCAAAAGTTCATTTATTTCAGTAATGCAACTTAAAATTAGAATATTGTGAAAAGGTTCAATATTCTCAGCTCAAAGTGTCACCCTGTAGTCAGCTAATTAATCCATATCCCCTGAGCAAAGGGGACCTGAGATTGTGACTTTGGGGTTTCATAAGCTGTAAGCCATAATCATCCAAATTATAAGAAATGAAGGCTTGAAATATCTCGCTTTGCCTGTAATGAGTCTCATATGTTAGTTTCACCTTTTAAAGGGACTCTGTCACCACTTTCTAACCCCCCCTTTTAAAAGTATTGTTATCTCCATGGCGCCCCTGTGATTACAAAGGTGTTGTTATAACATAAATTCGCCGTCTCGTTTTGATAAAAATACCTTTTATCTAACCTGTCAATCTTGTGGATAAGGTGCCCAGGGCGTTTCTGAAGGTCTGAAGCTGCCGCCGCCGTTGGTGCCCAGCTCCTCCCCTGATCCTTTCAGCGCCGCCTG
>NW_024400676.1:0-25070 GCF_905171765.1 Bufo bufo | reverse complement strand
GTATCTAGATGATGTCATTGTATACTCAAAAACATATGAGGACCATCTGAAACATTTAGCAGAAGTATTTGAAATTCTTATCAAATATGGCTTGAAAGTAAAGCCATCCAAGTGTCACTTGCTCAAACCTGCAGTAAAATACCTGGGACATGTGGTAAGCGCAGAGGGCGTACAGCCTGACCCTGATAAGCTAGCGGCTGTCCGTAATTGGCCGGTCCCCACTACTGTCAAAGAGGTGAGAAGTTTCCTTAGCTTTGCAGGCTACTATAGACGATTTATCCCCCATTTTGCGCAAATAGCTGATCCTATCCAGGAACTCTTGAGGGGGCAACCCAAGAAAAGTCCTAGAACTCCTGTGCCCATTGAGTGGAATGAGGAAAGAGAGATAGCATTCCAATTGTTAAAAAAGAAGCTGACCGAGCCTCCTGTGTTAGGTTATCCAGACTACAGCAAACCATTCCATCTTTATACCGATGCTAGCAAGCGAGGCCTGGGAGCTGTGTTGGCTCAGATCCAAGAGGGAAAAGAGAGGGTGATAGCTTATGCAAGCCGCTCCCTGAAAGGGGCGGAGAAAAATGATCAGAACTATAGTTCCTTCAAACTAGAGTTCCTAGCATTAGTGTGGGCAGTGACGGAGAAGTTCAAAGATTATCTAGCCGCCACCCCGTTCATTGCGTTCACCGACAATAACCCTCTGGCGCATCTAAATACAGCTAAATTGGGGGCCTTGGAGCAGAGATGGGCCTCTCGCCTCGCCAACTATGATTTCTTTGTAAAATACCGTGCTGGACGTACTAATGATAATGCTGATGCTTTATCCAGGCTTCCCACAGAGACAGCTCCTGATGATGGACGGGATGCTTGGGAAGATGTAGAAATGCCGGCCTTCTATAACAAATTTGCTCAACAGGATCAGGCTCGAGCTACCAATGACAGAGCCGCAGCCCCTTCGCCCGCCAGTAAGCCTGAGCCCAAAGAGGAAAAGTGGGTGAAATTACAGTCTGAAAGTAGAGTGCTGGGTGAGTTGTTGGATTTTATTACTAGTGGCAGAGCCCCTGAGAGGATTAGGCGTAAAAGTGCAGATCCAGAGCTCATCAAACTGTGGAGACAGCGCCATCAGCTTTTTATACAAAAGGGCCTGTTACTACGTAGAAGCCTAGACCCAGTATCCAACGAAAGAGTGCATCAGATTCTCATACCCCGTCGGGATGCAGGTATGGTGTTGGAAATGTACCACGATCAATCCGGTCATTTTGGGGTCCAAAAGACTGAGGCTAACATCCGTCAGCGGTTCTATTGGGTGGGCATGAGAGAGGACATTGAGAGATGGTGTCGGGAGTGTATAGCCTGTGCCTTAAAGCGAAGTGAGCACCACGACCAGAGGGCACCACTGCGACCCATTGTAAGTACCCGTCCTCTTGAACTTGTCGCCATCGATCATGTGAAGTTGGAGCCTAGTCGCTCAGGGTATGCTTATGCCATGACTATTATTGACCACTTCACTAAGTTTGTTGTAGCGGTGCCTGTGAGAGACCAGACGGCCAAGACTACAGCCAAACTATTCTGGAAACACTTCCTCCTGCCCTACGGATGTCCAGAAAAGATCCTCACCGATCAAGGACCTGCTTTTGAGTCCCATCTGTTCCATGAACTGTGCCGCTTACATAACTGCAAGAAGATCCGGACAACGGCCTACCATCCTCAAGGTAACGGACTGTGTGAGAAAATGAACCAGACCTTGATAGAGATGCTGAGGGCCGTGCCTCCTGAAACCAGAGGGGATTGGCCCAGCCTGTTGCCACAGCTCATGTACACGTACAACCATACCATCCATTGCTCCACTGGGTATACCCCTTTTTATTTGATGTTTGGGCGCCAAGGGACATTGCCTGCTGATCACTCCTTGGACATACACGTACCTGACTGCATCAACCCCTTACCTAACACCGACTGGGTTGCTGAGCACCAAAGGCGACTGAATACGGCCAAAGCCATTGTTCAGGAACGTATGGATCACGCTAGAGACCGACAGCAGAGAGACTATGATCAAGCAGCCCATGCAGAACCCTTGACAATAGGAGATGTGGTGTGGTTGAAAAACAACCACCGTACATGTAAACTGGACAGTAAATGGGAGCAGATTCCTTATGTTGTCACTGCAATCCCAAATGCTGGGACCCACACTTATGAGATTACCCGAGAAGGCAGGGGATCCCAAATTGTGCACAGGAACCGGTTAAAGCTCTGCCTGACGAAAGAACCCAGTGTTGAGAGTTCTAAAGCTGAATCACCTGTGTCAGAGCCATCAATACAGCCCGAGGATCCTATGCAGGCTGTCAGTAATCTAGTGTATGACACTGATCCCATGCATTGGCTCCTGACACCATGGTTGAATTTGTTGGTGCCCGCTCCGGCACCTACTGTACCTTCACCTCCAGAAGAGCCGGTTCAAAATGCCCCGGATCCAGTCCTCCTTATAGGGAATCCTGTTGTTCCTGTTGTCCCTGTTGTTCCTGACCAGGGTCCCACTGGTAGAGACCCTCCTGTTGCCTCTCTCTCTTCTACCTCGATGCTAAGGGAGGAGGAGACCCCTGTGTTGAGAAGGTCCACCCGGATGAACAGGGGACGTCCGCCAGTCCGTTTAGGGGACTTTGATTATGCTGGTGGTGTCTCCTCCCGGGCAGTTGCTACTGGAAATAGTTTGCTTGATGTTTGTGCGCAAGAATGGACTCCTCCACGTGAGCCCTTGCCTGTTATACACCCGCAGGAAAACCCTGTGTAGTTCCCTTATTATACTTCAACCAAGAAAAATGGACTAACCTGGTTCACCTTAAGTCCGCTGTGCCAGGTCAGCGGCCGTGTCTAAGAAGCAAGAAGACGCCCCTTTCCCTTGTGTCGTCTGTTCATTAAGTTACAAACGTTATCTTCTGTGTGAAATAATTATTTACCATATTTATAATATAATGCTTAACATTTTATGCCGGTTCAGGAAGGTATGTGTGTGAGTACGAGGCCTTACTCACGTTAAAGTCTGGGGGTGTGCAGCATACGGGTAGGTTACCCGACACTGCTATATTATAATGTGTATCTCCCTTTAAGAAAGGTAGGCCTGCAGCAGGCAATTCAGATTCCAGCCAGCAGAGGGAGCCCCCAGTTTAGTATAAATAGGCCAGGGCCTAGCCTAGGAAGCCAGTTAGAAGTTACTAGTTCAGAGTGAGTTCTGAGAGAGCTAAGACTCAGTAACCAGTGCAAATATTGCACCACTGGTGTGGAGGGTCATTCCCACCCAGTTTCCCAGGTTAAATATACCTGAGGTACTCTACATATTAGCCTGGCACTAACAAGTTGGGACAGAGCCGGTCACCAGGAGAGAAGGGAACCTCCACAAAACCGCTGCTCAAGGGTTATCACCGGGATTTGGGTGTCTGGACCTTGAGAGGATTATCTACAGCCAGGAACTAAAGCAGGAGAGAAAGTAAGTGTACCCCTGCAGAGAGAATAGTTGCCTGAAGTATATTGCGGCATTTCAAGTAAGAGGAAAGCCCTGATCCTAGGAGGCCTGTCTTGAAAAGAGTCTTTTGCTACTGTGAATTATAGCCTGAACCACTGCTGTGACTGTATAGTAACGTGTGGAATAATCCTGGAGCTGTACTAACTGGCTGTTCATCCATTTTCAAATTTGTTCAGTAAAAGTTAACCTGTTATACACATATAAGGACTGCTCAATTATTCCACCTATCACTACACGGTGTGCCACCGTTCAATTGGCACTGGCGTCACGATATTCATCAGCCACCTGTTCCGGCGTTGTCCCGATTGAAGACGACAGTGAGTCCCAGGTGAGTGGGTCGCCCTGCACTACAAGGCCCAGCGTACCAGAGGCTACACTACTGACCCCCTGGGACACTGCAGGAGGAGCTGTGCATTTAATGTATACTCAGGGCCGTCTTTGCCGCAGGGCAAAATGGGCAGCTGCCCCGGGCCCAGTTGCTCCTGGGGGCCCAAGGCAGCTCCGTTTCCCGACTCCCACATAGTAAGTAACATTTTTAGAATATAGTTTATTTAGCCAAAACGTTTAATTTTAGTAGAAAACTGTGGCTGAAGTGGCCCTTAGCAGCGCTCTCTGAAATGAGCGTTGCTAAGGGCCACCCATCTTCTATTTGAAAAGGGGAGACGGGCTGTGCGGGAGCTGTGCTTCTGCCTCCTGTGCCCCCGCGGTGGCCACAGGCGTCTTAAAATCTAATGCTCGGGTATACAAACTAACCTGCCTTCCCTGCGATAATCACTCATGAAGACAGATGGACCTTAGCATTTCAGGGGGCCCAAGGAAATTCTTGCCCAGGGTCCAATCAATATTAAAGACGGCCCTGTGTATACTGTGGGTGGAGGAGCTGTGCATATACTGTATACTGTGGGTGGAGGAGCGGTGCATATACTGTATACTGTAAGTGGAGGAGCTGTGCATGTACTGTATACTGTGGGTGGAGGAGCAGTGCATATACTGTATATACTGTGGGTGGAGGAGCTGTGCATTTAATGTATACTGTGGGTGGAGGAGCTGTGCATATACTGTATACTGTGGGTGGAGGAGCGGTGCATATACTGTATACTGTAAGTGGAGGAGCTGTGTGTAACAAATCTCCTGGCACCCCGACTGGGTACCTCGGTTGATGGATGCTCCTAGTGATTCCCGAGGGCTCCAAGCACTCCGCTCGACACCATAACTACCACAGGAACCAGGAACAGGAACAGCTCTTACAAGAGCTAGGGGTTATAGCCAGGGGAGTATACAGCGTATAGCAATCCCCACACACATGAGACGAGGCTCAATGTTGAAGTCCAAAACAGGAACTCTTTATTGACCACACAAGCATTGCATTTTATACACATTTTCCAACAAGAGTACCACCCCCGTGGACCTGGTTGGGAACGGAGGACATAACATAGCAGCCAATCATTTACAGTTTTACAGTTTAAACACAAAAACTATACATTCAACAAACACAATGGCATTGCCTGTGACGCAATCAATAACAGAATAGGCATTGCCTGTGACACAATCATTAACAGAATAGGCATTGTCTGTGAAGCAATTAACAACACAATGGACTCTACCTGTGATATATTTAACAAACACAATGGACTTAATTACTCACAGGCATAAAATACACATATTTCCCAATCACAGAAAACACCTCAAAACACCACATATCCCCATAAAAGTTACATCCCCTAATAGACTCGATCTGGGTGAACAACCTATCCAAAAATCACCCAGATTGGTTTAGGGGTTCAGGAATTTCGTGGATGTCTTTTTTTGCCCCACCGTGCACATGGTCACATGCCCCAAATAGTTCCAGTAAAAAGTCCACAGGGCAGAAACAGAGCCTTTGAAATCCAATATGCCCAAGTAGTGTCCCAGGGGCCATAGTCACAGGGAAAGAGGCTGGCAAGCAGGCCTCTCCAACTCCCAGTGACGAAGGTGCTTTCGTCACACATCTTCCCTCCCAGGGGAAGACTAACTTTACTTTACTTTACTAACTTTACTTCAGGCCTACACTGGTTCAGGCCCTGTGAGATACTCCCTCTACATACAGTTGTTTGATTCAGGGATTTGAAATACAGCCATTTAGGGCAAATAAATATTTACTTCAGGCCTACACTGGTTCAGGCCCTGTGAGATACTCCCTCTACATACATATGAAACACAGAGAGGAAATGCACCAAACAGAAATGCTACTGACTATACTGGGAAGTCATACATGCAGGTATTAAAAGCTGAGACTTTCGCCAATATGTTCCAGTCAGGAAGATATCGGAGCCCATCAATGCACCACGTCACGGTCACTCAGCATGGCAAAGGGTCCTAGCCGCTACACTAACTATGGTGTGAACATGGTCTGGGGGTGATATAATTCAGCACACAGCCAAGCCTCCACACAAAGGCCCAGCATGAATACTGTGGTAGTACAATGTGAATGAGGCCAGGCCGTGAGCCACACCTATGCCAGACCATGTGATGGAGGTTACCAGGTGCAACAGAGTGTCCAAACACACTCAAATCTAACAAGACAAAAACACAGAAATGAAGTGGCAATTCTGGAGGAGCTGCTCAGCCCCTGACACTGTGGCGTGTCTTTTATTGGGGGAGCAGCCCCACCGCATGCGGACCGCAATAATCGACTAACCCCAGCAAAATATGCATACAATGGAGGACGTCGACGCGGTCCACATGCACCACAAGAGCAAACTACACAGAATGTAGCAAATAAACATATGAAACACAGAGAGGAAATGCACCAAACAGAAATGCTACTGACTATACTGGGAAGTCATACATGCAGGTATTAAAAGCTGAGACTTTCGCCAATATGTTCCAGTCAGGAAGATATCGGAGCCCATCAATGCACCACGTCACGGTCACTCAGCATGGCAAAGGGTCCTAGCCGCTACACTAACTATGGTGTGAACATGGTCTGGGGGTGATATAATTCAGCACACAGCCAAGCCTCCACACAAAGGCCCAGCATGAATACTGTGGTAGTACAATGTGAATGAGGCCAGGCCGTGAGCCACACCTATGCCAGACCATGTGATGGGGTTAGTCGATTATTGCGGTCCGCATGCGGTGGGGCTGCTCCCCCAATAAAAGACACGCCACAGTGTCAGGGGCTGAGCAGCTCCTCCAGAATTGCCACTTCATTTCTGTGTTTTTGTCTTGTTAGATTTGAGTGTGTTTGGACACTCTGTTGCACCTGGTAACCTCCATCACATGGTCTGGCATAGGTGTGGCTCACGGCCTGGCCTCATTCACATTGTACTACCACAGTATTCATGCTGGGCCTTTGTGTGGAGGCTTGGCTGTGTGCTGAATTATATCACCCCCAGACCATGTTCACACCATAGTTAGTGTAGCGGCTAGGACCCTTTGCCATGCTGAGTGACCGTGACGTGGTGCATTGATGGGCTCCGATATCTTCCTGACTGGAACATATTGGCGAAAGTCTCAGCTTTTAATACCTGCATGTATGACTTCCCAGTATAGTCAGTAGCATTTCTGTTTGGTGCATTTCCTCTCTGTGTTTCATATGTTTATTTGCTACATTCTGTGTAGTTTGCTCTTGTGGTGCATGTGGACCGCGTCGACGTCCTCCATTGTATGCATATTTTGCTGGGGTTAGTCGATTATTGCGGTCCGCATGCGGTGGGGCTGCTCCCCCAATAAAAGACACGCCACAGTGTCAGGGGCTGAGCAGCTCCTCCAGAATTGCCACTTCATTTCTGTGTTTTTGTCTTGTTAGATTTGAGTGTGTTTGGACACTCTGTTGCACCTGGTAACCTCCATCACATGGTCTGGCATAGGTGTGGCTCACGGCCTGGCCTCATTCACATTGTACTACCACAGTATTCATGCTGGGCCTTTGTGTGGAGGCTTGGCTGTGTGCTGAATTATATCACCCCCAGACCATGTTCACACCATAGTTAGTGTAGCGGCTAGGACCCTTTGCCATGCTGAGTGACCGTGACGTGGTGCATTGATGGGCTCCGATATCTTCCTGACTGGAACATATTGGCGAAAGTCTCAGCTTTTAATACCTGCATGTATGACTTCCCAGTATAGTCAGTAGCATTTCTGTTTGGTGCATTTCCTCTCTGTGTTTCATATGTTTATTTGCTACATTCTGTGTAGTTTGCTCTTGTGGTGCATGTGGACCGCGTCGACGTCCTCCATTGTATGCATATTTTGCTGGGGTTAGTCGATTATTGCGGTCCGCATGCGGTGGGGCTGCTCCCCCAATAAAAGACACGCCACAGTGTCAGGGGCTGAGCAGCTCCTCCAGAATTGCCACTTCATTTCTGTGTTTTTGTCCCTCTACATACAGTTGTTTGATTCAGGGATTTGAAATACAGCCATTTTGTGAAAAGATATATTTACTTCAGACCTACACTGGTTCAGGCCCTGTGAGATACCCCCTCTACATACAGGGGTTTGAATCAGGCATTTGAAATACAGCCATTTGAAATACAGCCATGTGAGATACCCCCTCTATATACAGGGGTTTGATTCAGGGATTTGAAATACATCCATTTAAATTACAGCCATTTTGTGCAAAGAAATATTTACTTCAGGCCTACACTGGTTCAGGCCCTGTGAGATACTCCCTCTACATACAGTTGTTTGATTCAGGGATTTGAAATACAGCCATTTAGGGCAAATAAATATTTACTTCAGGCCTACACTGGTTCAGGCCCTGTGAGATACTCCCTCTACATACAGTTGTTTGATTCAGGGATTTGAAATACAGCCATTTTGTGAAAAGATATATTTACTTCAGACCTACACTGGTTCAGGCCCTGTGAGATACCCCCTCTACATACAGGGGTTTGAATCAGGCATTTGAAATACAGCCATTTGAAATACAGCCATGTGAGATACCCCCTCTATATACAGGGGTTTGATTCAGGGATTTGAAATACATCCATTTAAATTACAGCCATTTTGTGCAAAGATATATTTACTTCAGGCCTACACTGGTTCAGGCCCTGTGAGATAACCCCTCTACATACAGGGGTTTGAATCAGGGATTTGAAATACAGCCATTTAAATTACAGCCATTTTGTGCAAAGATATATTTACTTCAGGCCTACACTGGTTCAGGCCCTGTGAGATATCCCCTCTACATACAGGGGTTTAAATCAGGCATTTGAAATACAGCCATTTGAAATACAGCCATTTTGTGCAAAGAAATATTTACTTCAGGCCAGGGCCGGACTGGGGATGAAAACCAGCCCTGGAAAAAGTTTCACACCAGCCCCACAGCATTGCGTCATTATTTACTTGTTTATAATAGGAGAAAGCATTCATTTTAAAACACGTGTGTAAACACGAATATGAACTTTGCCCCACGATAGCTCTTTTGTAGAACCCCCATTGTTCATATTATCACAGTGTTTTCCCAACCAGGATGCCTCCAACTGTTGCAAAACTACAACTCTCAGCATGCTCAGACAGTGTTTTACCACGCCCTTTGACCCGCCCCTTTTTTGTTGGCCACCTATTTAATGATTGTTGCATGCAACATTTTACTTGACCAGCTATTTTAGATATTCTACGGCAGTCCTGTTACAATCCCCCCAATGAGCCTTTCTTCCAAATAATAAAAAATATTTATAAAATCTCACCCATATGCTGCAAAAAAATAAAAAATCTGCAATGTAAAATCGATAATAAAGATCAACTATAAACATATTTCACATAAAAACGTACAGTTACTTGGCTTGGCCCTTGGGGATCTCAGACACCACTTCAACACTTGGCCGGGGGCTCGGCGGAGCTAATGTTGTGTTTTTTCCTAATTAGAGATGTCGCGAACATAACATTTTCCGTTCGCGAACGGCGAATGCGAATTTACGCAACTGTTCGCGAACGTGCGACTCGGGCGAACCGCCATAGACTTCAATAGACAGGCGAATTTTAAAACCCACAGGGGCTCTTTATGGCCACAATAGTGATGGAAAAGTTGTTTCAAGGGGACTAACACCTGGACTGTGGCATGCCGGAGGGGGGTCCATGGCAAAACTCCCATGGAAAATTACGTAGTTGACGCAGAGTGTGGTAAGTTGAATTCGCAATGTGATTAATATAACCTGCATTAATCGCAATGCGATTACAACTTAGATCTGAGTTCCTAATGGTTGTATTGCTAGAATTGACGAATATAACGAATACAGCACTATATTCTCAATCTTCGTTATATTCTAGCAATACAACCATTAGGAACCCAGGTCTAAGTTGAATTCGAAATGCGATTAATATAACCTGTATTAATCGCATTGCGATTACAAGTTAGTCAAATTTGTGACACTGCAGCTTCCGAATGAATCTAAGATGGATGTGTAGTGGCCCCACGTACTAAGCGTGGGCACTACACGAGGGTCAATTGGGGTGTGCGTGACTTCTCTTCACTTGGTATAGGAGTGTCATTTCCAATTGTGCATATTTTATGTAAATTGTGAAGTATTGTTTTTTATATGTAATGTTTTTCCCTGTATTATGTAGTATCAGGCCTAGTCTCTGTAGTTAGTCATCCTAGACGCTAGAGGGAGCTAGAGTACCCCTAGTATAAGTATTCAGGCCCCAGACAGGGAAGGGAGTTGAAGGTCAGGAGTCTGCAAAGACAAGCTGGAAGGCACCAGCCAGGGCCTTCTCCTGACATGCAACTAGACAGTCCAGCCTTCTAGTTGCCACCAGGAGACTAGTAGAGGGATCCTAGTCTATCTGCTGATCCAGAGAGCCATGGTTAGCTCAGAAGATCTAACCCAGGGGAAGAGGTTACCTCCTGGAAGCAACCCGGTAGTTCCCACCGAGTCGAGCAGAGTCAACATGTCCAGCTAGTACAAGTAAGCTGAAGGGCAGAGAGAATAGAAGTATGGAGCAAGAATGAGCACCTAAGGAGGATTATTTACCAAGGATAAAAGCCTACAATAAGGTATCTGGGCCTTGGGATTAAAGCCAGACAGGAGTTCGAAAGGAACAGTGTACACTATCTCCGAGGAGTCTGTACAGCCTGATTCTGCGCATGTGGATGTTTACCCTCTGTGTATCTTGCCAAACAACCATATACCTGCCATGATTGTGAAACTCTGCTTGTGAAGTGTACTTGACATGTGGAACTGAGTTGCCATCTAACTGTACAAAGTGGAATTTACTACAGTAAAGCAAAGTTTGGTTCACCCTGCCATCTGTGTTCCTTGCTTATTAAGACCTTCCACCGGTGTGCCACCGTTACCGGCACTGGCGTCACGTACCTCAAAGGGACCTTGCCCCAGGCACATAAAACACCTGCAACACCCAGGGCACCTCAACCATCACCAGGCCTGGTCCCTAAATACAGAGTGTGCCCCAGAGGACTCTTGTGCCAGCCTCTCCTTCACTGCTGTATGCCTGCCCAGGGTTTCCTTACAGAACTGTGAGTAACCCTCGCTTGCCATTAACCGTGACCTCACAATCGCAATACCCTGCAGGTCTGGCGTACCGCAGATGCTGTCCTTGCTTTTTGATAGGAGGTGGGAGGGTCTGGGAGGGAGGGTCTGCTGCTGATTGGCTGGAATGTGTCTGCTGACTGTGAGGTACAGGGTCAAAGTTTGCTCAATGATGATGTATAGGGGGCGGACCGAACATCGCATCTGTTCGCCCGCCGCGGCGAACGCGAACATGCGATGTTCGCTGGCGAATAGTTCGGGACATCTCTAATCCTAATGAGAAAGATTTCATAATAAGGATTTTGAGAAGGGGCAGATGGATAGCAGAGCAGGGAGAGGCTGGTGCTGCTACTAGGGGGTCATACCATGGGGGAGTAATAAAGCCCACCATAATGCCCCCCCCCCCAGTAGTAATATTTCTCCTTATAATGTGCAAAACATACCCCTTTGTAATGCCCCCAGTTGAGCTAATGTTCCCATAATGTGCCAATATAAAATACCCCTTCTCAGTGCCCCCGTAGATGACCCCATAGTGCTCCCCCCCTTCCCCATAGTACCCACCATAATGTGTCCCAGTATAAAATGCCCCTATACAGAGCCCCCATATAAAATACCCCTTCTTTTTAGCCTCAGTAGATGCCCCTATAGTGCCACCCAATAATCTGCCAGTAATAAGTGCCCCAATAGATGCCCCCAATCATGTGCCAGTAAGATGTGCCCCCATAGATGCCCCCAATCATGTGCCAGTAAGATGTGCCCCCATAGATGCCCCCAATCATGTGCCAGTAATAAGAGCCCCCCACCATCATGAGCCAGTAGCCAGAGCACCCCCATATCATGTGCCAGTAGCCAGAGTGCCCCCCCTATCATGTGCCAGTAGCCCCCCTTATTATGTGCCAGTAACCCCCCTTATGTGCCAGTAGCCGCCCCTTATCATGTGCCAGTAGCCGCCCCTTATCATGTGCCAGTAGCCGCCCCCCTTTTGTGCCAGTAGCCGCCCCCCTTATGTGCCAGTAGCCACCCCCCTTATGTGCCAGTAGCCGCCCCCCTTATGTGCCAGTAGCCCCCCTTATCATGTGTCAGTAGCCCCCCTTATCATGTGCCAGCTCAGTAGTCCCCCCTTATCATGTGCCAGCCCAGTAGTCCCCCCTTATCATGTGCCAGCCCAGTAGTCCCCCTTATCATGTGCCAGCCCAGTAGTCCCCCCTTATCATGTGCCAGCCCAGTAGTCCCCCCTTATCATGTGCCAGCCCAGTTGTCCCCCCTTATCATGTGCCAGCCCAGTAGTCCCCCCTTATCATGTGCCAGCCCAGTAGTCCCCCTTATCATGTGCCAGCCCAGTAGTCCCCCCTTATCATGTGCCAGCCCAGTAGTCCCCCCTTATCATGTGCCAGCCCAGTAGTCCCCACTTATCATGTGCCAGCCCAGTTGTCCTCCCTTATCATGTGCCAGCCCAGTAGTCCCCCCTTATCATGTGCCAGTATATATTGTACCTATATAAAAAAAAAAAACACACTTATACTTACCTCCAGCGATGCGATGCAGGCCTCTTCTGGCCTGTGTCTCTCGTTATACAGCTCAGGCGGCGCGATGACGTCATCGCGCCGCCTGCACCGGCCTCTGATAGGCTGCCAGCACTAGGCCGGCACCCTATCAGAGGAACAGGAGGGGACACACCTCTCTGTCCCGTGCCGCAGCATGGACATCTGTATCGCCGTCCTGAGGATGGCGATACAGATGACTATGAAGATGAGCGCTTCCACAATGGAAGCACTCATCTCCTGCTGCTGTGCCCTGCCGCCGGCCACCCCGACTTGTCTCCAGGGCCGCGGCAGGGAGTATGTAGAGGGAGTATCTCACAGGGACTGAACCAGTGTAGGCCTGAAGCAGGGCCGGACTGGCCTGCCGGGATACCAGAAAATTTCCCGGTAGTCCGGCAGGCCTGAGTGCCGCTAGGCCGCGGCCCTGGTGACAAGTGGGGGTGGCCTGCGGCAGGGCACAGCAGCAGGAGATGAGCGCTTCCATTGTGGAAGTGCTCATCTCCATAGTCATCTGTATCACCGTCCTCAAATGGCTGTATTTCAAATCCCTGATTCAAACCCCTGTATGTAGAGGGAGTATCTCACACGGTCTGAACCAGTGTAGGCCTGAAGTAAATATTTATTTGCCCTAAATGGCTGTATTTCAAATGGCTGTATTTCAAATGCCTGTTTCAAACCCCTGTATGTAGAGGGAGTATTTCACACGGTCTGAACCAGTGTAGGCCTGAAGTAAATATTTCTTTGCCCAAAATGGCTGTATTTCAAATGCCTGTTTCAAACCCCTGTATGTAGAGGGAGTATCTCACACGGTCTGAAATGGCTGTATTTCAAATGGCTGTATTTCAAATGCCTGTTTCAAACCCCTGTATTTAGAGGGAGTATCTCACTCGGTCTGAACCAGTGTAGGCCTGAAGTAAATATTTATTTGCCCTAAATGGCTGTATTTCAAATGGCTGTATTTCAAATCCCTGATTCAAACCCTGTATGTAGAGTAAATATTTCTTTGCCCAAAATGGCTGTATTTCAAATGGCTGTATTTCAAATGCCTGTTTCAAACCCCTGTATGTAGAGGGAGTATTTCACACGGTCTGAACCAGTGTAGGCCTGAAGTAAATATTTCTTTGCCTAAAATGGCTGTATTTCAAATGGCTGTATTTCAAATCCCCCCCACTTGTCTCCGGTATCCCGGCAGGCCAGTCCGGCCCTGCTTCAGGCCTACACTGGTTCAGGCCCTGTGAGATACCCCCTCTACATACAGGGGTTTGAATCAGTGATTTGAAATACAGCCATTTGAAATACAGCCATTTAGGGCAAAGAAATATTTACTTCAGGCCTACACTGGTTCAGGCCCTGTGAGATACCCCTTCTACATACAGGGGTTTGAATCAGGCATTTGAAATACAGCCATTTAGGGCAAAGAAATATTTACTTCAGGCCTACACTGGTTCAGGCCCTGTGAGATACTCCCTCTACATACAGGGGTTTGATTCAGGGATTTGAAATACAGCCATTTGAAATACAGCCATTTTGTGCAAAGATATATTTACTTCAGGCCTACACTGGTTCAGGCCCTGTGAGATTCCCTCTCTACATACAGGGGTTTGCATCAGGGATTTGAAATACAGCAATTTTGTGCAAAGATATATTTACGTCAGGCCTACACTGGTTCAGGCCCTGTGAGATACTCCCTCTACATACATGGGTTTGATTCAGGGATTTGAAATACAGCCATTTTGTGCAAATAAATATTTAATTTAGGCCTACCCTGGTTCAAACCGTGTGAGATACACCCTTTACATACTGTCGTTCTATTCTACTATTAATTAAACACCCATTTAGTGCAAGATCCTAAATTCAAAAAATATGAGGAGAGCGTCAAATAAGGGACGAGCTCCTGTTGCAGGGAGAGGACGTGGTCGATCTGTGCCAGCTACACGCACAAGTGAAACCCCTTCCTCAGGTGCGAGTAGGCGACAAAACCTGCAGTGGTATTTGGTCGGGCCTAATGCTGCTCTACGAATGGTGAGGCCTGAACAAGTACAGGCGATAGTAGATTGGGTTGCTGACAGTGGATCCAGTTCCTTCACATTGTCTCCCACCCAGTCTCCTGCTGAAAGACCACAGTTGGCACCTGTAGCCGATGTCCATCAGTCTTTCACCTCATCCCCTTACAAATCAGCCAAGCAGTCTGAGCCCCAAGTCATGCAGCAGTCTCTTCTGCTTTTTGATGACTCTGTTAGCAGGGTTTACCAGGGCCATCCACCTAGCCCTGCCCCAGAAGTGGAAGAGATTGAGTGCACCGATGCCCATCCACTTATCTTTCAAGATGAGTACATGGGACGTCTCGGATGATGACGAAACACAGGTGCCAACTGCTGGGGCTTTCGAAAGTGTTTTTCGGGTGAAATTAACTAATTTTTGTGTGTATAGTACCACTGCTATACCTAGTGGAACGGTAAAAAAAAATAAAAAAAATTGTCAGTGAAATTCACCAATTTTTGGGTGTAATATACCCCTCCTCTACCTAGTTGACAGCTTAATAAATTTCAATAATTTTTCTGTTACATTCTTGGGTTGACATTATACAATTTTAGACGTGAATAAACACCTGCTCTGCATAGGTGACAGGGAATAAAATTTAATAAATTATTCAGTAATTAATGTGCGCCACATCCTTTCATTCAATGCTTAAACTTTGAAAAGTTTTCACACTTTTACGCTTTAATAATTTCTCCCATATTTCAACTCTAATTTTAAATTTGAAAAAATGAATCCTCCCTTGGATGTGGTCTCTCTTTCTCACGCTCCCTCTCTGGCCTGGAACCCAGATTCCCCGCCACCCGTGATCACCATGGTAGGCGCATAAAAGAACATCGAAAGTTGATAGAGCAGATATCAAATTGGATCGTGAACATCACGGGGATGTGCGACATGGTGGGGCAGTAAGTGTGCACACGCCTACACGAACTGACTGACAGGGGTCACAGCCCCTGCAACTTCTGGGTCTCCAAATTGGGCTCATGGCCTGAGCTTGCCCTTTACCCCTTGGAGGTGCTGGCCTGCTCTGCAGCCAGTGTATTGTCTGAACGTGTGTTTAGCATGACTGGAGGGGGTTATCACAGGTTATATTTCCAAAATTATCACAGGTTATATTTCCCAATGTTTTGGGGTGTACACTAATTTTAAAAATAAAATTTAAAACCAAAAACCAGTGTAGGCTACCTCCTCCTCCACCGCCGCTTCCACCTACACCGCCACATCCACTGCCTCCTCAACCTCCTACTCCATATGGACCTGGTCCTCCTAGATCAAGATTATTATTTTTTATTTTTACGTATTTTATGTTATTTAACCACCTCAGCCCCTATAGCTTAAACACCCTGAAAGACCAGGCCACTTTTTACACTTCTGACCTACACTACTTTCACCGTTTATTGCTCGGTCATGCAACTTACCACCCAAATGAATTTTACCTCCTTTTCTTCTCACTAATAGAGCTTTCATTTGGTGGTATTTCATTGCTGCTGACATTTTTACTTTTTTTGTTATTAATCGAAATATAACGATTTTTTTGCAAAAAAATGACATTTTTCACTTTCAGTTGTAAAATTTTGCAAAAAAAAAGGACATCCATATATAAATTTTTCTCTAAATTTATTGTTCTACATGTCTTTGATAAAAAAAAAATGTTTCGGTAAAAAAAAAAAATGGTTTGGGTAAAAGTTATAGCGTTTACAAACTATGGTACAAAAATGTGAATTTCCGCTTTTTGAAGCAGCTCTGACTTTCTGAGCACCTGTCATGTTTCCTGAGGTTCTACAATGGCCAGACAGTACAAACACCCCACAAATGACTCCATTTCGGAAAATAGAGACCCTAAGGTATTCGCTGATGGGCATAGTGAGTTCATAGAACTTTTTATTTTTTGTCACAAGTCAGCGGAAAATGATGATTTTTTATTTTTATTTTTTTTTCTTACAAAGTCTCATATTCCACTAACTTGTGACAAAAAATAAAAACTTCTATGAACTCACTATGCCCATCAGCGAATACCTTGGGGTGTCTTCTTTCCAAAATGGGGTCACTTGTGGGGTAGTTATACTGCCCTGGCATTCTAGGGGCCCAAATGTGTGGTAAGTAGTTTGAAATCAAAATCTGTAAAAAATGGCCGGTGAAATCCGAAAGGTGCTCTTTGGAATGTGGGCCCCTTTGCCCACCTAGGCTGCAAAAAAGTGTCACACATGTGTTTTGAGGTGTCATTTTACATATACCCATGCTGGGTGAGATAAATATCTTGGTCAAATGCCAACTTTGTATAAAAAAATGGGAAAAGTTGTCTTTTGCCAAGATATTTCTCTCACCCAGCATGGGTATATGTAAAATGACACCCCAAAACACATTGCCCAACTTCTCCTGAGTACAGCGATACCACATGTGTGACACTTTTCTTGCACCAAAGGGGCCCACATTCCAAAGAGCACCTTTCGGATTTCACCGGCCATTTTTTACAGATTTTGATTTCAAACCACTTCTCACGCATTCGGCCCCTAAAATGCCAGGGCAGTATAACTACCCCACAAGTGACCCCATTTTGGAAAGAAGACACCCCAAGGTATTTCGTGATGGGCATAGTGAGTTCATGGAAGTTTTTATTTTTTGTCACAAGTTAGTGGAATATGAGACTTTGTAAGGAAAAACAAAATAAAATAAAAAAATCATCATTTTCCGCTAACTTGTGACAAAAAATATAAAATTCTAGGAACTCGCCATGCGTCTCACGGAATACCTTGGGGTGTCTTCTTTCCAAAATGGGGTCACTTGTGGGGTAGTTATACTGCCCTGGCATTTTCCAGGGGCCCTAATGTGTGGTAAGTAGGTAAATGACCTGTGAAATCCTAAAGGTGCTCTTTGGAATGTGGGCCCCTTTGCCCACCTAGGCTGCAAAAAAGTGTCACACATGTGGTATCGCTGTACTCAGGAGAAGTTGGGCAATGTGTTTTGGGGTGTCATTTTACATATACCCATGCTGGGTGAGAGAAATATCTTGGCAAAAGACAACTTTTCCCATTTTTTTATACAAAGTTGGCATTTGACCAAGATATTTATCTCACCCAGCATGGGTATATGTAAAATGACACCCCAAAACACATTGCCCAACTTCTCCTGAGTACGGCGATACCAGATGTGTGACACTTTTTTGCAGCCTAGATGCGCAAAGGGGCCCACATTCCTTTTAGGAGGGCATTTTTAGACATTTGGATCCCAGACTTCTTCTCACGCTTTAGGGCCCCTAGAATGCCAGGGCAGTATAAATACCCTACATGTGACCCCATTTTGGAAAGAAGACACCCCAAGGTATTCAATGAGGGGCATGGCGAGTTCATAGAATTTTTTTTTTTTTGGCACAAGTTAGCGGAAATTGATATATATATTTTTTTCTCACAAAGTCTCCCTTTCCGCTAACTTGGGACAAAAATTTCAATCTTTCATGGACTCAATATGCCCCTCACGGAATACCTTGGGGTGTCTTCTTTCCGAAATGGGGTCACATGTGGGGTATTTATACTGCCCTGGCATTCTAGGGGCCCTAAAGCGTGAGAAGAAGTCTGGAATATAAATGTCTAAAAAATTTTACGCATTTGGATTCCGTGAGGGGTATGGTGAGTTCATGTGAGATTTAATTTTTTGACACAAGTTAGTGGAATATGAGACTTTGTAAGAAAGAAAATAATTATTTCCGCTAACTTGGGCCAAAAAAATGTCTGAATGGAGCCTTACAGGGGGGTGATCAATGACAGGGGGGTGATCAATGACAGGGGGGTGATCAGGGAGTCTATATGGGGTGATCACCCCCCTGTCATTGATCACCCCCCTATAAGGCTCCATTCAGATGTCCGTATGTGTTTTGCGGATCCGATCCTTGCATCAGTGGATCCGTAAAAATCATACGGACATCTGAATGCAGCCTTACAGGGGGGTGATCAATGACAGGGGGGTGATCAATGACAGGGGGTGATCATGAGGGGGTGATCAGGGAGTCTATATGGGGTGATCACCCCTCTGTAAGGCTCCATTCAGATGTCCGTATGTGTTTTGCGGATCTGATCCATGTATCAGTGGATCCGTAAAAATCATACGGACATCTGAATACAGCCTTACAGGGGGGTGATCAATGACAGGGGGGTGATCAATGACAGGGGGGTGATCAGGGAGTCTATATGGGGTGATCACCCCCCTGTAAGGCTCCATTCAGACGTCCGTATGTGTTTTGCGGATCCGATCCATGTATCAGTGGATCCGTAAAAATCATACGGACATCTGAATGCAGCCTTACAGGGGGGTGATCAATGACAGGGGGGTGATCAGGGAGTCTATATGGGGTGATCACCCCCCTGTAAGGCTCCATTCAGATGTCCGTATGTGTTTTGCGGATCCGATCCATGTATCAGTGGATCCGTAAAAATCATACGGACATCTGAATGCAGCCTTACAGGGGGGTGATCAATGACAGGGGGGTGATCAATGACAGGGGGGTGATCAGGGAGTCTATATGGGGTGATCACCCCCCTGTAAGGCTCCATTCAGATGTCCGTATGTGTTTTGCGGATCCGATCCATGTATCAGTGGATCCGTAAAAATCATACGGACATCTGAATGCAGCCTTACAGGGGGGGTGATCAATGACAGGGGGGTGATCAGGGAGTCTATATGGGGTGATCACCCCCCTGTAAGGCTCCATTCAGACGTCCATATGCGTTTTGCGGATCCGATCCATCTATCAGTGGATCCGTAAAAATCATACGGACATCTGAATAGAGCCTTACAGGGGGGTGATCAATGACAGGGGGGTGATCAATGACAGGGGGGTGATTAGGGAGTCTATATGGGGTGATCAGGGGTGATCAGTGGTTGATAAGGGGTTAATAAGTGACAGGGGGGTGTAGTGTAGTGTAGTGGTGTTTGGTGCTACTTTACTGAGCTGCCTGTGTCCTCTGGTGGTCGATCCAAACAAAAGGGACCACCAGAGGACCAGGTAGCAGGTATATTAGACGCTGTTATCAAAACAGCGTCTAATATACCTGTTAGGGGTTAAAAAAATCACATCTCCAGCCTGCCAGCGAACGATCGCCGCTGGCAGGCTGGAGATCCACTCGCTTACCTTCCGATCCTGTGAACGCGCGCGCCTGTGTGCGCGCGTTCACAGGAAATCTCGCGTCTCGCGAGATGACGCGTATATGCGTGAGTCTGCGCAGCGCTGCCACCTCCGGAACGCGAATCTGCGTTAGGCGGTCCGGAGGTGGTTAAAGTCATTTCCCTATCCATTGACTTCAATGGGGTTCGGGTTCGGGGTCCAGTTTGGGTCCCGAACTCGAACTTTTTTCCGAAGTTCGGCCGAACCCGTCGAACCCGAACATCCAGGTGTCCGCTCAACTCTACTCACAATCACTGACAGAAATCACTGTCCCATCAGTGCTGCCAGGGTAAGACTGTGCGGGGACACAACCCCAACTGGTAACGCCCTGCTTGCAATTCTTTTACAAACTTTTGGTAGGAATAATAGCGGCACGGCACAACATAGAGCCATAAGAATAGATCTTCCAGGATTGTTGTTACACGGGGGATGCAAGTAGTTACCGTATTTTTCGCCCTATAAGACGCACTTTTTTTCCTCCAAAAGTGGTGGGGAAATGGCAGTGCGTCTTATGGGGCGAATACTGCCATTTACACTGATACACCGCCGCCGCGATGCTGCACAGCGCGCCTGCTTCATTCATAAAGTGGGAGGAGCAGGCGCGTGACGTAGTGAGTTACGCTGCACCGCCCGGCCTCCTGCCTGCTACGGGAGTTTAGTAAGTGCTACCTGCTGGATTTCAGAGGATTTCTATACTTTAACATAGCCTACAGGTTAGATATGATTACTACAGTGAGCGGGGCCCGGTGTAATAGAATACAGTGACTGCACCGGGCCCCGCTGCCATTACAGCACCAGATGCCAGCCCCCTTTCCCTTTTTTGGGAGTCATTCACTACACAGGGACACTGTTATAGGGGGGGGGGGGGGAATAACAGTGTCACCCACAGATGCCCCCATAACAGTGTCATCCACAGATGCCCCCATGACAGGGTCATCCACAGATGCCCCCATGACAGGGTCATCCACAGTTGCCCCCGTAACAGTTTCATCCACAGATGCCCCCGTAACAGTGTCATCCACAGATGCCCCCATAACAGTGTCATCCACAGATGCCCCCGTAACAGTGTCATCCACAGATGCCCCCATAACAGTGTCATCCACAGATGCCCCCATAACAGTGTCATCCACAGATGCCCCCATAACAGTGTCATCCACAGATGCCCCCATAACAGTGTCATCCACAGATGCCCCGTAACAGTTTCATCCACAGATGCCCCCGTAACAGTGTCATCCACAGATGCCCCCATAACAGTGTCATCCACAGATGCCCCCATAACAGTGTCATCCACAGATGCCCCCGTAACAGTGTCATCCACAGATGCCCCCGTAACAGTGTCATCCACAGATGCCCCCGTAACAGTGTCATCCACAGATGCCCCCGTAACAGTGTCATCCACAGATGCCCCCGTAACAGTTTCATCCACAGATGCCCCCGTAACAGTGTCATCCACAGATGCCCCCGTAACAGTGCCATCCACAGATGCCCCATAACAGTTTTATTCACAGATGCTCCCATAACAGTTTCATCCACAGATGCCCCCATAACAGTGTCATCCACAATTGATGAACAGTACCTCGCCATTGCGAGGCTTCAAGCAGGATGTTCTCAGACGGAAGTGGACAGTGAGTTTAGAGTGTCATCAGCAGGTTGTATCAGAGAGACTGGAAGAGTCACAGAAAGGCAGAGAAGTGGACATCCTTTGGCCATATCCCACACTGATGACCGCTTCAACAATGCCCTGCGGAACCGGTTGATGAATGTCACGTTTAAGGGAGGCGAGAGGCACCAAAGGGTCACATAAGACCATTCGAAACCGTTTCTATCAGCTTGGTCTGCGTGCTAGACGACCTGCAAGGATAACTGACCACATCACCAGACACAGGCGTCATCATCCTGCATGGGACAGGGATCATCTACAGTGGACGAGGGACCAGTGGGCATCAGTGTTGTACACTGATGAAAGTCGATTCACGATGAGCGGAAATGAGCGACCGCCAACGATGTTGGAGACGTCAAGGAGAGCGCTATGCTCTATAAGATATACACTGCGTGCAGAATTATTAGGCAAATGAGTATTTTGACCACATCATCCTCTTTATGCATGTTGTCTTACTCCAAGCTGTATAGGCTCGAAAGCCTACTACCAATTAAGCATATTAGGTGATGTGCATCTCTGTAATGAGAAGGGGTGTGGTCTAATGACATCAACACCCTATATTAGGTGTGCATAATTATTAGGCAACTTCCTTTCCTTTGGCAAAATGGGACAAAAGAAGGACTTGACAGGCTCAGAAAAGTCAAAAATAGTGAGATATCTTGCAGAGGGATGCAGCACTCTTAAAATTGCAAAGCTTCTGAAGCGTGATCATCGAACAATCAAGCATTTCATTCAAAATAGTCAACAGGGTCGCAAGAAGCGTGTGGAAAAACCAAGGCGCAAAATAACTGCCCATGAACTGAGAAAAGTCAAGCGTGCAGCTGCCAAGATGCCACTTGCCACCAGTTTGGCCATATTTCAGACCTGCAACCTCACTGGAGTGCCCAAAAGCACAAGGTGTGCAATACTCAGAGACATGGCCAAGGTAAGAAAGGCTGAAAGACGACCATTACTGAACAAGACACACAAGCTGAAACGTCAAGACTGGGCCAAGAAATATCTCAAGACTGATTTTTCTAAGGTTTTATGGACTGATGAAATGAGAGTGAGTCTTGATGGGCCAGATGGATGGGCCCGTGGCTGGATTAGTAAAGGGCAGAGAGCTCCAGTCCGACTCAGACGCCAGCAAGGTGGAGGTGGAGTACTGGTTTGGGCTGGTATCATCAAAGATGAGCTTGTGGGGCCTTTTCGGGTTGAGGATGGAGTCAAGCTCAACTCCCAGTCCTACTGCCAGTTTCTGGAAGACACCTTCTTCAAGCAGTGGTACAGGAAGAAGTCTGCATCCTTCAGGAAAAACATGATTTTCATGCAGGACAATGCTCCATCACACGCGTCCAAGTACTCCACAGCGTGGCTGGCAAGAAAGGGTATAAAAGAAGAAAATATAATGACATGGCCTCCTTGTTCACCTGATCTGAACCCCATTGAGAACCTGTGGTCCATCATCAAATGTGAGATTTACAAGGAGGGAAAACAGTACACCTCTCTGAACAGTGTCTGGGAGGCTGTGGTTGCTGCTGCACGCAATGTTGATGGTGAACAGATTAAAACACTGACAGAATCCATGGATGGCAGGCTTTTGAGTGTCCTTGCAAAGAAAGGTGGCTATATTGGTCACTGATTAGTTTTTGTTTTCTTTTTGAATGTCAGAAATGTATATTTGTGATTGTTGAGATGTTATATTGGTTTCACTGGTAAAAATAAATAATTGAAATGGGTATATATTTGTTTTTTGTTAAGTTGCCTAATAATTATGCACAGTAATAGTCACCTGCACACACAGATATCCCCCTAAAATAGCTAAAACTAAAAACAAACTAAAAACTACTTCCAAAAATATTCAGCTTTGATATTAATGAGTTTTTTGGGTTCATTGAGAACATGGTTGTTGTTCAATAATAAAATTAATCCTCAAAAATACAATTTGCCTAATAATTCTGCACTCCCTGTATATATATATCCATGAAGAAAATCTGGCAGCACTCCCTTCAAAAGTGACACAGGGTGCCCGCGGTGGTCCCTCGACTCAGGACGGAAGACAATGAAGAAAATCCGCAGCACTCCTTGAAAAATAAAATGTGCTCTTTATTCACACATATCAAATGTTGACAACGTTTCGGTTCTCTCACAGAACCTTTCTCAAGTCAGGTGAAACATAAAGTGCAATAGTGCCAGTATAAATACATCATCAGGTTGTTACCGATTAATTCATCAACCAATAGAAAGAAGGTGCACTCCCCTTTTATGGACATGTTACGATTCATTCCTTAGCAACACATGTTCACATAAACACCAATGTAACAAGTGTCTTACATATATATATAGTGTTTTTATAACCCCAATATCGGTCATAGTTTTCATAAGTGATATAATAAAGTGCATATAATAAAGTGCATAGTGCTATAAAAACTCCTTAACATCTAATACCTTGCTGGGGGTTTGTGGAGTAGAAGGAGATGGCGTCTTAGCTTCTGTAGATGCACGCCGTACCTCCGCGTCTATTCCTCGTCAATGCGCATGTGTCAGCCTCTTACCCCTCCTATTAGGCGGTACATAACCGCTCTACATCACTGGCAGGCGGAGACCAGGCGTCATGACGTCCGGTATGCTGCGTCGGCGCGCATCACGTGCCTGTCATCGCAATCACCAGCGTCACTTCACCTGCTCCTTCCGCCATTTTACACTAGGGCAATCTTTTGGGCAATGACTATATCTAGTACCTTTCTGACTCTGCTATTTCCTATTAGCTACAATTATCAACCCAGCATAGGTAAAACGCCGGATTCTATTTGCAAATAATGCAACTAAAATAAAATCACATTATGACATCATTATTCCACGTAACATTCCATTAAATCCACCCTATACAGCATACTGGATATATATATGTTTTTAACTCCTTCATGCCCAGTGTCTTCAATTGCCTCTCTCTGTCCATTCCTTGCAGCATCCCTGGTCCTCCCCAGGGATCCAAGGCCTTGCCTGTGGCAGAGCATCACAGGAACCTAGCAAATTCCTTATAGATTTTACTCCTAATGCATGGAGTCTATGGGAGAAGTGATCTCATGATCGCTTGTTCAAGTTCCCTAAGGGAACTTTTAAAAAGTGTAAATTAAAAATAAAGTTTTTAAAGATATAAAAATTTTAATCAATAAATAAAAAAAATACAAAAATAAAATAAAATCATAGGCGTCACCCGTACTATTAAAAAAAGAAAATCTATCCCTTACGTCAAACGGGGTAATGAAAAAAAAACATTGAATTGGCTGATCAAAAAGTCATACACACTCGAAAAGAGTATCAATAAAAAAAACTACAGTGTTTTCGACAATTTGAGAATGAACAGGCTTATGCAGGCTAAGTGAATAAATATATTTATTAAGTGTGATTAAATATAAGGTAAAACAGAAAAATCATATACAGAATAGTAAAAAGTTACCGTAATAATCATCACTGGCCTACACATACAATATGGGGGGGACTCCGAGTCCACTGTATCGTAGCAGATGGCAGACACCCCAGGGTGTTCAGTGTTCCTACCTGGATGATTTTCTTCAATGGAGTTCCACATAAATGTCTGTGTTTG
Organism: Bufo bufo; assembly: GCF_905171765.1. Classification (NCBI taxonomy): domain Eukaryota; kingdom Metazoa; phylum Chordata; class Amphibia; order Anura; family Bufonidae; genus Bufo; species Bufo bufo. Next base: position 108 of record NW_024400676.1, on the reverse strand, counting down.
AGGGATTGAGGGAACCCCCCGTTTGTGTATGTTCAAGGAATATAATAAGACAGAAGATAATATAAAAGGGACAGAACCAATCAGTACTACAAAAAATACCCTTACAAC
>NW_024400675.1:0-25024 GCF_905171765.1 Bufo bufo | reverse complement strand
TTTATGCATAGATAATGCAGTTTTATTTGTTTTGTATTTTCTGCAGCCTTTGGTTTAGACTTAGTAAAATCTCCTCCACTTTGCTGCTACTGTAAATGTTGCGGATGTGCAGCGCTGGAGTCCACTGCGCCTGATCCGCAGCATGCCTGTTGCAAGGAAGTCGGTGTCTTTTGACCGTGGGTGTCACCCTTTGCTAAAATTCGCTGCAGATATGGCAGCACCCGTTGTGTCCCCTGCTTTAATCAGCGATTTGCATAGGCCTGTGATGGCGGACCTCCAGCTGTGGTAAAACTACGACTCCCAAGATATACACTGAATGGAGCATACTGGGAGTCGTAGTGCCGGAGGTTAGCCATCACTGGCATAGGTCAAGAAAAATGAAATTCGGGCCTCACCGCTGTGTAGAAGGAACCCTCATTAGGTTTAGTGAAGGCAGATGATGTTCGTGTTCCCACGTGGTCGATGGAGGGGGGGGGGGGGGACCGAGCTCTCGCTTCAGTGGTTTTACAAGAAAACAGGAAGAGCAAAGTAATAAAGCACAGATCATAGCAAAGATGCTTGGCGATCTGAAGTTGTCTTCGACTTAGGCCTATTGCACACGACCGTATGGCTTTTTCAGTATTTTGCGGTCCGCAAAAAACGGATCTGCAATAAATAAGGATGACTTCCGTGTGCATTCAGTTTTTTTGCGGAACGGAATAGCTGTCCCCTGATAGAACAGTACTATCCTTGTCCGTTATGCGGACAATAATAGGACATGTTCTATCTTTGAACGGAAATACGGAAACAGAAGGCGTACGGAGTACCTTCCGTTTTTTTTGCGGATCCAATGAAATTAATGGTTCCGTATACGGAACGCAAAAAACGGAACGTTCGTGTGCAAGAGGCCTTAGGGGAAGACAGATCATGGTCTCAATGGGTTTCTCTGCTTGTTTTATATTGTGTTTTAGACTCTATTCACACCCAGAGCTGCCTCAAGGTTCTGCCGGCTGGCTGTCTTGTCTGACTTCACATCCCCCCCCTGCTGGAGCAGTGTCTGTTTGTATTCTGTTGGGATAAAGTGCATGTTGGGAGATGTAGTTTGCACTCCAAAGATGTGGAAACATCTCTTAGCATGCCACGCGTCCGTGACACCATGGAACTGCTAAGTGAAGGTGGTCTTGCATATTGGATGAACCATTTAGTGCCTATGGTGGGGGGGATAAGGATCGGGCATATTACATTTCATCATGCTCAATCCTTTGGGAGATAAACGGCTCCCAGAGGTGCCTGAAAGCAAGTAAACGCTGTGAGTGATCCCCACCAATCGTCAAGCGATAGCGTGGTGGGACCCCACCCTGACCCCCGGAGTCGTTCAGCTCCCACCTCTGCGTCGTCTCTTTGGCTTTATGTCAGTGTGAGAAGTTACGGCAGTTCTCCGCCATATTCTTTGCTCTTGCAGGTGATCAAACCTCATGACAGGCGTCCCGGCGGCTGCGTCGCGCTGCCCATGTCCTCAGTCTCCACTCCCTCAAGTGACACCTGAGGATTTCTGAGCCGTGTACGACTCCCGCAGTCGCTTTTGTTTTCCAGGACTTGTGTGTAACTCTATACAGGGAGGATCCCGGGTGATGCAGACTTGTGAGCCGGTATCGCCATGAGGTCACTGTGGTTTCGTGTAACCCGTGCACATCGTGAGGGTGACCGCACTGGCTCGGGGGCTTTTCTCCTATCCCTGCTGCCGCTTTCCTATCATCCTCATCTCTGGGCCTAACATACAGCAGTAGCAGAGTGGAGTTTGTCATTTGGCACTAGCTGAGAGTACTGTTCACCCAAATATGGCGGTTTTCTGGTGTAAGGTCTCGTGCACGTGCCGAGTGCTGTTTTAAAGTGTTGACTGTTGAGCCAAGTGCATCTGATTCGTTTTCCACCGGTTTTTGCTTAGTTTAGAAGCTACGAGCACCTCGCTTAGAAGTAAAGGAGCTCCCGTGCTAGTGCGTCTGCAAGCAGTAATGCGGTATGCAGCTCGCAGGTCCCTGTGACCACCCTAATTGCACATAACTTACCTGTAGGAGAAAGCGTGTACTTACTGTTTGAACGTTTTGTGGATCGGCTTCTCGTGGACCTGGTCATGTGACGCTTCTCTTCTGAAATTCCAGCCTCCTTTACCTGGACTATGGACGAGACGTCACTTCCGTGGTGGATGAGGCCAGAACTATTCCTCTCCTTGGCGCATTCGCAGATGAGGTGGATTCAGAGGTTTGTGCATGCGCCACGGAAGTGACGTCTCGTCCATAGTTCAGGCCGGAAACCCGGTAAAGGAGGTGACGGCGGATGGAGGATTTTCAGAAGAGGAGCGGTCACGTGACTGGTTTCCGGAGATGCCGATACATGCCATTTTTATGTGGTAAGTGTATGACAAACTTTATCCTACAAATTTTGTGTAATAAGGTGGGTTTGTAGAGCCTGTGGGTCCCAGAAGACCCCGTTAAATATGTCACATGTGTATATACGTGAACATTATATTGCACTTTCTAATGCAGCTTCACTTCGGTGTCATTTTCTAAAATTTATTGAAGCCATAGAGACCCTCCTGTCCTGTTCAGACGGGCATCCCGTCCATTACATGGCTGCAGACAGAGGGTCATGTGACCAAGCACGTCCTGAAACGCAGCGCTTCTGCCATCTGCGCAGGCCCGGACGCAGGGAGTTGGGCACAGTGTATGTCAGTGGAGGACCCTGAATGTCGTGTTTGGGGTTCTTGTGCACATGGATTTTTGCAAATTCTATTCCGATGGATGACACTACAGTGTGTGAATCCGCCCTGAATATATATAAATATATATGTTATGGAGCAGTAGGAGCAGAAAAGATTGGGTAGAAATAAGCTGTTGATCTAAACCCCTGTTCATTCCAGGCTTAGGAGTCCAGTAGGCAGTCTCTTCAGTCAGCGACTCCTCCCCCTGGACTCCTAAGTCCACAGAGAGCACAGATTTCGGTTACGTTTTACTGAATCTTTTCCCATAAAGCCATGTATCCGGCTCCTCCTGCTCTATATCCTATAGGACTGTGTGTTTAACGGCACGGATCCACTTCAAGAAATTTAAAAAATGAGCGATTTTCTCCCTGGACGCCGTCGATGAAATGACATTCATGAACACCCGGTATTGGTCTCCCCACCAGATCCCTCTATGGTAATCATTTAGGAGATCTCCCAGTTTTCCCATCTGCATCCCCCTCCCCCTGCTGATTGAGCATCCGGACTGCAGCCATATGTAGGCCGTGTGTTTTTCCGCAGACTCCCGGCCCTCCTTGCTCTCCTCTGTGTGCAAAGGTTTCCCTCCCGCTGATTCATTGTTCTCTTCACTTCCTCAAAATGACTTCCATTCTGTGCAGATTTTTTGCACTTTTGCTCCTTGTTCTTTAAAACCTAGAAACCTCAATAGACCCCGGAGTCGTCGGCGTCTGAGCCGTGGTTGCATTCCTTTGAAGCATCTGTCACTTTTTGAAAAAAAAAAATTAATCCTGCGTTCCCATCGACCATGCCGCTCCCTGGCGTTGTCCTGGAATAGCAGGTGAAGCATCTCCTCCCCAGAAGATCGCAGCGCACTTGGGCGTCGGACCCGGTGACAGGACTTCTGTAAACAAGTCATTCCTTTGCACGCCCCGGCTTGTCCTCCTCGTAGAGCTGCATTGCAAAGGATTTGAGTCTTGACAGGTAGTGTTTTTTTTTTTTTTTTTGCTTGCAGTAAGGGCATGCTACTTGTAGGCACATGCTGCCGGCACCGGCTCTGCGGGTAGGAGCGACTGTATTTTTGGCACGAGGCTTGATAATCATGTCCTGGGTGGATGTACAGCAGCGTGCCGGAGACACTCGAAGATACAGCCCCCAGAGTGATTATTGAAAATGTGCCCCTCAATTACCAGTAGGATAGGGGGTTACTAGGACTGGCGCTCAGGTATTTGCATTGTACAGGTGCACCTTGTGTTCATAGAACGCCACGTGCTCTGGAAAGTCCAGGCTTAAAGGGAGACTCTGCTGAAAACCCGGAATTTTCCAATGTCAATATTCAAGAGAGGGCGTCTGAAGCACAAACATAATTAGCCAACGGATGACTGGACACTCGACCCGCACCTAGTAAAAGAGAAGGTGACTGCGCTGCGCTCTCTTTCTAGTGATTACGCTGCTCGGCTCTCCTCTTCCAGCGGCGGCGCTGCGCTCTCCCTTTCCAGCGGCGGCGCTGCGCTCTCCCTCTTCCAGCGGCGGCGCTGCGCTCTCCCTCTTTCCAGCGGCGGCGCTGCGCTCTCCCTCTTCCAGCGGCGGCGCTGCGCCTCTCCCTCTTCCAGCGCATCAGCCCTTTTTGGTTTCTGATGCTGCAGAGATGACATCATCAACTGCTGCAAATGATCGCTGCCACGGTCACATTAAGTCGTCGTGACATCATCCCTGCAGCACCAAAAACAAAGACTGCTGAGACCACCGGAGTGAGGACACTGGAAGGGTGGGGATTGATTGATTTTTAAGATCATTCCCACATTTTTCAATGTTTTTTGACAGTCCCAGAAATCCTGTTTAAGGGGGCATCTACTATATTAAATCTGTACACAGAGATCCCTAATGTGTTTCCCCTTTTGAAGGTACCCATAGGTCCTGTCCACAGACAGTCTTATGAAGCAGTCCAGGCTCCTGTGACGTAATGTACTGACCGTGTCCATGTGCCACGTGCAGCCTGTGCTGTAGGTGGAGGCATCAGGAGATCATTGTTTTCTTCTGTAGATAAGGAAGTGTAAGACGTCTGCAGGTTGTGGCTGAAGGATCCGTCCTCTTTTCTTCGTTGTGCGCAGCGATACTTGGCAGATGACTCACATACTTCATCCAGGACACCAGCCGGACCAAAAGGCATGTGACAAAAGCTGCACAAAGTTCCTGTGTAAATTGTAGAACGTCCGCAGCGCGTTTCAAACCTGCACTTCTTGGAAATATAATATATTGGATGAAGGCGTTGCTGGTGATCGGCGTGTGGAGGTATATAACCTCACAGCTCAGTCTCATTCACTAGAAGTGTATCTGCCATACCGGGCCCCTGCTCAAGAACAAAACTGGCGCTGGTTCTGATAAAATTCATCAGAACAGTGAATAAATGGAATTAAAGGGGTTTTCTAGAATTTCAGTATGTGCCACAAACTCACCTTTATTACACAAATACTTACCATGTCAAAGTCGTTCTGAAAATCCATCTTCTGCTTAGGTCATGTCCTTCACCAGGTTTCCGGCTTGAGCTATGGACAGGACATCATTTCCACCATAGACGGGGCCAGAACTACTCCTCTCCCTGGCGCATGTGCAAACTCCTGAATCTACCTCATCTGCGCATCCGCAGGGAGACGAATAGTTCTAGCCCATCCACATAGGAATTGACGTCCCGTCCATAGCCCAGGCCAGAAACCTGGTAAAGGGACATGACCTAATCAGAAGCTGGATTTTCCGAAGAGGACGTAACTGGGTTCCCAAGAGACTGATTCACGTAACTTTGGAAAGTTAAAGGGGTCCTCTCACTTCAGTAAGGGGCATTTATCATGTAGAGAAAGTTAATACAAGGCGCTTACTAATGTATTGTTATTGCCCATATTGCTTCCTCTCGTGGCCGATTCATTTTCCCATCACATTATACACGGGTCGTTTCCATGGTTACGACCACCCTGCAATCCATCAGTGGTGGTCGTGCTTGCACAATATAGGAAAAAGCACCAGCCTATGTGCGCTCCCACGGTCCCGGGCCACCAGAGAGGCTGACGCTTTTTCCTATAGTGTGCAAGCACGACCACCACTGATGGATTGCAGGGTGGTCTGTAACCATGGAAGCGAGCAGTAATTTGCATGGAGTTGTTTCACTGAGAGCGGATATAAGGCAGTTGGTTTTCGGTATGGCCAGTCGCTGCCGCCATGGTAGACCCATATTCCCTTCTCCCCATTGATTACACGTGCATGGTTATGGGGGGAAGGGGATCAGCCGCAATTGGCCTGTGGCTCTCAAGCTGTTGCAAAACTATAACTCCCATCATGCCCCGACAGGTCACGATAGAGGTTGTAGTTTTGCAGTAGCTGCGGACCTGTAATGTGTATGGCCGGCGTTATCATCAGCCCTTCTGTACGCTTTATTCACATGCGTGTTTTCTGTTGCTGCAGTTTTCCCAGAATACACAGCGGTTTAGCGGTGACCTTAGGACAAACTTCCAGGGCGTTTCTTCAGTCGTGTGTATTTTTAAAGGGCAGCTCCACTTTCACACTTTGGGAAAGGTTTTGCATGGCGCTCTGTGGTGCTGTTACCGTATGTATTCTACGCCGCTGACTTTCCGTTTCCTCTTGATTTGCAGGCGATGACTTCTCTCTAATTCAGCAAGAAATCTACATGGTGAAGGAATGCAAAACACATCAACATCGTGGCGTACTTCGGCAGCTATCTCTGGTACGGGGCTAGATGCCATTATTCCTCCATACACCTATGTCCCGCCATGTCTGGCTTCAGGCAGGGCCTGGAGGGGCGGAGCATGATTTAAAGAGCCCCTGTGCCCATGCTCCGCCCCCTCAGGCCCCGCAGTAGATATAACACTATATTACAACGGATGGGAGTGGGAAGGGTTGTGACTGTTTCTAATCCGGAAGGTCGCCCTGGTCAGCCATAACATTTAAAACCCACGGACGGTGAATGGTGACTAACACTGGTTATCTGGTGACAATGACGTCCATTGGGGGGAGATGTTAGAAAGCAAAAGAACAGTCGGTTTGATGTGTTGGAAGCGTAAGGATACGAATGACTGCCAAGGGTCAAGCTGTGACGTGTTAGACTGGTCAGAACATCCGCAGAACGGCCGGTCCTGTGGGTTGTTCCCAGTATGTAGGGGTCAGTACCAGTGACTGGGTCCCATGGCTAGCCGGTCAGGTCCGATGCCACAGAAGACTTACCGTACAGCAGACAACGTTACTGCTGGCGATGATAGAAAGGTGACACTGAGGGCGTTGCAGCTCGTGTGTGTGGGGGGATGTGCAGCCGCAGAGCGGTCAGAGCCGCCCACGCTGTGCTCTGTCCACTACCGAAAGTGACTGCAGAGGACATCCGAACTGGAGCCGTGGAAGAAGGCGGCCTGGTCTGAGGAATCCGCGTTACATCATGTGGACGGCCGGGAGTGGTGCGAAGAGATGGCAACCGGGTGCACTGAGGTCACCTGCACGCGGGATGCAGATTTCCGTGCGTTTCTGCAGCCTATCGGTTCCACAATCTGCAATGTCTGACAGCGTTTTTTTGGTGCGGAGTTGATGCCTTTTGCCGCAGATCTCGGCCATCCTTTGAAAGGGTGACATCCACAGCTAAAACCACAAACCTCAATGACACGCTATTTAATTTGAAATCCACGAGGGACATGAGGTCAGCGTCCTCTCATACACTTTGCTGAAGTCCGATTTCTTCACGGAAAGAAAATAAGTGAGCGATCGTTTTCTGCGGAGGCCGCACTGAACCGCTTACAGGATCTGCTGCGAGATACCCCAGGGCACCTCAGAGGTCTGGTGGAGTCCACGCCTGAAGAGGACCTGGTGGTATCACGTGGTTGTAATGTTATGGCTGATCGGTGTACGTTTTTCCAGCAGCTGACCTCTTACGTTGTGATGTCCTTACACCCGAGCACATGTTGTGTGTAACGGATCTGCTTCCCATATGGGTTAATGATTAGTACGCCCGTCGCCCTCATGTTACAGTTCACCAGTCTTCTGCTGGAAACCTCCATTAACGCGTTTTCCTTTCTGTATCTTGAAGCCGGGGAGAAGCTGTGGATCTGCATGGAGTATTGCGGTGGAGGGTCCCTCCAGGACATATATCACGGTAAGGCACAGTCCTATAGCACGAGGAGACCGTCTCTGTCATCGTCTCTCTGTTCACATCTGCAGCAGCGTTTCCGTATTTCTGCTGGATCATCGGATCAGAGAAACTAAAAGGACTGCAAGAAGGTTCTGTCTTGTGATGGACACCAGTGGCGTCCGGTTCCTGCGTTTCCGTCATGGTGTGATGGAGGCTGCAGTGCCGATGTGAACAGAGGCCTAACTTACACTTGTTCTCTAGTCCAGTGTTTCCCAACCAGCGTGCCTCCAGGTGTTGCAAAACTACAACTCCCAGCATGCCTGCACAGCCAAAGGCTGTCCGGGCATGCTGCTGGGAGTTGTAGTTTTGCAACAGCTGAGGCCTGCTGGTTGGGAAACACTGCCTAGTCCTTAAGCGGTCAACGGTTTCACAAGCGGAAGTAATGGCGTTGTAATATTCCCCGGTCATAATAACACCCCTCAGTTCTCCTACAGTCCCACTGGATTTTGGGGGTAATTGTTATCTGTTGTGTATGTAGGGAAGTCACAGTCTGCCTTTTGGGGGGGTCAGGGTAATCATTGTATTTTAGGAGGGAGAAGTCCCTGGTATTGAAGAGGTTAACCGCTCCCTGTCGGGATATGATGGCGGTTTGTCAGACCTTATCCCTAGTTCTACGTGTGACCGTGAGCTGATCTGTGCTTTCTCTTCTTGCAGTCACCGGACCGCTCTCCGAAAACCAGATTTCCTACATGTGCCGGGAAACCTTACAGGTAAAGACGTGAGGCCATTACTCGTAGAGAAGGTCGCGGACTTGGTCGCCCTCTGCGGCCCTCCTCCGCAGGACGCGTCCTTCTCTGACGACCGTCTCTTAAAAATGCAAACAGAATGGATGACTCCACAGCGCAGGAGTCTGCTGAGCGGAGACCATAAGCACAGAGAGCCAGGATATCTCAGATCCTTACGGCTCGCTCCTCCACGACGGATGATCATCCTAAAATCCTGAGTAGAATGAGGATGTGGGTTTTTTAGTTCTTTCCTAACACCGACCCATTGAACGATTGCCTGTGTTTATTACATGGCGTGTGCGCCGTGTGCCGTGTCTGACCACGTATTGCTGTGAGCAACTTCTCCATTTTTCCCTGGCACTAGTTGTGATAAATCTTCCCCATTGTGCCGTACATAATGCCGCCCTGTGCCAGTTAGGAACCTTGGTCCAGTGGATCGGGGCTTTATACATTTGGCACCTCTGCTTGCCCGATGATGCTTTATTACTAAAGGTACTTCAGCCATTGCCTGCCAGCAGGATCAACCCTATTATTCCAGGCATACAGCCTGATGGGGTCGATTTTAAAAGAATTCCTGTTTGTGATTAATCGGTTGTGCAAAATTTTTTTAATGAGAGCTTCATTGCACTGAGGGGCGGGGCCCTAGCCTCTCAGTGCACTTTAATTTTCCCATTGGTGCACTGAAGCGCTCATTTGCATAAAGAATACGTTTTTTTTTTTTTTTTTTTTTTCCTTCTGCCGCAACCGATTCACACAAGACAGGTGTCATTTTGATTAAGCAAATGAGCTGGCATCGCCCCAGAGACCGTCCCCAGCCCTGCAAGTGCGCTAATGCTAGTTGACAGCCCCACCGTTCTGCAGTGGCGCTGAAATCTCGCGTATGTGCCATGTGGTCTCGGTCTGGCTCAGGCGCAGTACTCGCTCTACTGTAGTAGAATGATGGGGCTGTCAATCAAGGCCAACAGGGGGGGGGTGGCATCGGGCACCGTTTACCTGAGAGGCGGAGCCCTTGCCATCTCATTTGCATAATCGCTCTGACCTGCTCGGCATGACCGTGAAATGAGCCGCATTGGTTCCTTGCTTGACCTAGGAGGATCTTGTTGCAAAGTTCAGAAGGCTGTTTTGCATCCCCAATTTCGGAAATCTAGGGGGCGTGATTTTTACTGCAGCCAAAAAGTTGCGTCAAACGCTCTAAGTAATGCGCAGCGTTCCACCTGCGGGGGAATTCCTCTCCTCATGTCTGCGTTTTCCTTTCCACCGTCTTCATGCAGGGTCTGGCGTATCTGCACAGCAAGGGCAAAATGCACAGAGATATCAAGGTAAGGAGGGTGTCGGTGTGATGTCATGGAGTCACGCCCCTATAGGTGCCCATTCCTCTAATGCCCAGGATGTCCGTCTCTTGCAGGGCGCCAACATACTCCTCACAGACAATGGAGATGTCAAACTAGGTACAGTCTCGTTTCTTGTGTTCTATACGGGGCCGGGTCATCTTTGTCTTCGGGATTTTACTCTCCCCGATTTTTCTCTTGCAGCGGACTTCGGGTGGCAGCAAAGATAACTGCGACCATCGCCAAGAGGAAGTCGTTCATTGGGACGCCATACTGGTAATGAGATGACGTGTTGTATACTTATATATACGGGCCCCTGCCTGAAGCAAGGATATAACCCTGTCCACTCTGTTCCAGGATGGCGCCAGAGGTGGCGGCGGTGGGAAAAAAATGGAGGCTACAACCAGCTGTGCGATATCTGGGCCGTCGGCATCACCTCAATAGAACTGGCAGAGCTGCAGCCGCCATTGTTTGACCTGCATCCGATGAGGTTTGTGGTTATAACTTCATGTAAGATCATTGCTCTTGGTTAAAGAGCACATATTAGCAGGATCAAACCCTATACAACGCTGCAGTCAGCCTGTTGGGGTTGATCCTGCTGATTTAAAAATGATACCCGTCTTGAGGAAATCAGTTGCGGCTTTCCTGACTTAGAGATTTATTATTAATGCAAATTAGGGGTTCGGTGCACCAAAGCCCCTTGGTGCACGAACATCTTAATTTGCATAAAGAATAAGTCTATTTCTCAACAGATTACCTCAAGACAGGTATTTTAATCGGCAGGGTAGACCACACCAAGCTGCACGGTTGGTTTTATGGGGTTGATCCTGCTGACCAGTGCTCTTCAAAAGGATCGTCCAATTGATACTGAGGGGCTTCTCTGCTGACACCCAGACAACCGTAACATAAATGCTCATTAGTCTTGGGAAGAAAGCTGCATGTGATTGGAGGGACCCCCATTGCCTCAGTGTCCCCCTAATAAAGGGGGTTTGCGACCCCGATAACCTGCACTGAGCGATCCATTGCAAGGAAGTGAATAGATATTTATTATTTCCATGTTTTATTTCACTTTTTAGAGCTTTGTTCCTAATGTCAAGAGCAACTTCCAGCCTCCAAAGCTAAAAGAGAAGCTGAAATGGTAAGTGCCCCGTGTGCCCGACCAGCCGTAGAGGTTACAGGTCTCCATTCCATGGGGTTCAGGTGGACTAACGGGGGGATTCAGTAATCGTACACTGCACCCAGTGTATGGTATCACATGGGGCTGGCATGTGCCTTCATCTTATCCATAGGCCTCCATTCACACTGTGGAGCGTAGGAATGCGCAGCAGAGTAGTGCGACATCTGCCCCATTGAGGGAGGACCTAGGATTGAGGATTTCCTTGTGTTTCTGTCCTGTGCAGGACTCCGGTGTTTCACAACTTCATCAAAGTTTCTCTCACCAAGACCCAAAGAAACGGCCGACTGCGGAGCGACTGCTGACGGTAAGTGCCAGCTCGGAGCCCTGTATACTTATTAACGGTCGCGTGAATTAAGCCCCCCCCCCCCCCCCCCCCCCCCCCCGGACGGGTGCAAAAGACAAAGCGGCTGCAGAGCTGAATTCATGATATCGGGGAGGGGGGTGGACCGATGGCCTCCCCACCGATGGCGTGCTCTTGTAAGGCCCTGTGGCATCGGTTTTGCAGATCACTTTCATTTCAGTGGCTGCCATCACCACAGATCTGTATTTTACTTTTTCTTAGACGCACCCATTATGTTCTGCAAGTAATTTAGCATGACACTTGGGTGCCTCACAGAGCGGCTTCCATACACTGTCTACCTGCAGCTACCACTAGGGGGGGCTTATTGCGTGTAGGTTTGCACAGCCCTAATTGAGTTCAGTCCTGTCTGTTGTTGGCGCCCCCTTGTGGAGGCTGCATGCAGGCTGAATTGATCATTTATCAAGTCTGAAAATCTTGTCGCTCCTGGGTAGATATGCTACAAAAGTTACTCCAAATAATTTTGGACCAAAACCTGTGATTTCTGTGTGCGTCCTGGTGCCGTCATGGATAATCTTCTTACGTTTCAGCATACTTTCGTGGCTCAAGGAGGTCTCTCCAGATTACTGGCGTTAGAACTCTTGGATAGGGTCAACAATCCGGACCACCACCACCATTATATCGAGCCTGATGATGATGACCTTGAGGTGGGTAACCGGGCATCGCTGATCAATTCAGTTTTGTGAGACGTCTGTTGTGCGGACGAGTAATGATTTGCAGTATCTTTCAGGCCGATACCCGCTGGGCGCCATACCATCAAGTCTACAAACAAGAGAGCGGAGAGGGACGGTGTCCGAGCTGAACTGTGAGCGGCCAGGCTGTGTTTTTTCTTTTGTTTTTTGTTTTTCTCTTTGTTCTTATAAAATTTCAACTTTTTTTAAAAATAAATTGTACTAAATAATTTGTGAACCCTAAAGTTAAATGTCCACAGCTATTGCAAAACTACAACACCCAGCATCTCAGCTGGGAGTCGCTTTGCAATAGTTGGATTGGTGATAAATGCTTGATCGCTGGGGCCCCCCACTGATCACTACGAAGGGGTCCCAAGCGCCCCTGCAGTGAGGAGGAGTTAGTGGTCGAGCACGTGCATAGCTGCTCCTCCGTTCAGTGTCCGTGGGTCTGATGGAGATGGAAAAGTATGTCTGTCAGTCCGCTAGAGCATGCTCGACCACAGTCTAACTCTGCAGTGAGAAGGAACAGGGAGCTTAGGACCCCCTTTATAGTGTTTGGACAGGTGATAATAAATTGGTGCCAGGTCCCTCGCACACACAATGCGGACCCTCGGTTGGGAGAGCCGTTTTGGTTGCCTGCGGTTTTTCTGCGCGGATTCTTGTGTAGAAAAACTGCAGCATACTACAGTACTAGCAAGGTGTTTGAGATTTCACAAATCGCATGTACATTTTGCTTTTCGTTCCATGCAGAAATTGACCTGCCGTGTGGATTCTGAATTCCACGGCTGATCGCTCTGTCCGTTGTTCTTTTGTGATGCAGGGCTTCAAAACGGCATGAAATCTGCACCAAAATAACACATACAGTTTTCGGTGTAGAAACGCATGGAAATCTGTGTGTAAACCTGTACCCTAGTGCCGTCACCCTTAGCGCAGGCAGTAGCGCCCATTAACCTTACATCTATTATATACCCTAAATTATCTGGTTATCACACTGATCTGATTTCTGCAAGTTACCCCATTGTAAAGCTCTCCCGCCCCCTGCTGCCTTCAGGCCCAAAAGGATGAAACGGATCCTGCGGTGTCCGTATATATCTCACCATTGCAATTCCCTAAATAGAGTTGGTATTAGTCAGGGGTGACTGTAACGGCCATGAAAGTGAAGTGAAAATATCTGTTTCCTCTTTAGAATAATATATTAGTAATGAAAATCTGTGCCTGTCCTTGTGTCCTCTCCATCGATTTGCCGGCTATTCCAACACCTGCTATAGAGAAGAAGGAGCTTCCGTTGTACCTGGTGTCGGCGATGGGTCATTACCCTGCATCGATCTTCCCCAAAAAGTGGGGATTTAGACTTTTCAGCAGCTGCTTGTGGGTTTAAAGAGGACCTCTAACCGCTCCTGACAGGCCTGTATTAATAGCTTCATGCATTCCCCATTGTGCTAACCATTCTGGAGCCTCTATCTTATGGCTCTATGTTGTCCCATTCCTCTGTTATTTCTACTTGAAGTATGAATTAATTGCTAGCAGTCTGCAGTAAGGGTACAGAGGGGTGTTACCAGTTGGGGGTGTGTCCCTGCACAGTCTGACTCTATCCAATCAGTGCTGCCATTTTCATATTGTACAAGACACACCCCTGACTGGTTACCTCCCCTCTGTACCCTTTTCTGCAGACTGCTAGCAATTCATTCATAACTTCAAGTAGAAATAACAGAGGAATGACACAACATAGAGCCATAAGAATAGAGGCTCCAGAATTGTTAGCACATGGGGAATGCATGAAGCTGTTAAAACAGGCAAGTCAGGAGCGGTCAGAGGTCCTCTTTAATATGATAAGATTTGTATCTCCGCTCTGTGATTTCATGTGATTTTATTGTGACTGGTCCATAGTGTCCTTTCTGTTCCAGTTGACAAGCTGCAGTTTGAGCCTCCGCTCAGGAAGGAGACCGAGGCCAATGAAGTGGTGAGTCCTTATACTTCCTGATATTCCATTCCTCTCCGGCATTTGTAGGTCAGCGCTTTCTATACACGTGTTCCCTGCCTCCAACCTCTTCTCACTCTGCAGATCACTGCGCTGCTGGCGACACCTGCTGGCAGATCTTGGAATTGTTCTATATATTTTTCACTAGTTGGAGTAATTAAAGAGAATCTGTCACCAGCTTTATGTCCCTATCTGAGGGCAGATAAACTGCTGACAAGTGCTGTGTGTGTGGTGTGTGTATATATATATATAATAATTGTATTACATTTCATTAAATTATTCATTCATGTATATTTTTGCAGGGCATCAACTGGAATCCTTTTGCAAATGGAGCAAACCACGAGTAAGAATATTTCTAATTCTTTATCCACAGCTTCCTTTTTATGGCTTTTCATCGTTATCCTTTCCTTAGATTCTGCATGTCCAGTTTATTCAGATGCATAACCCATTTTCACTCTTTTATTGCAGTTCCACCATGAAACGAGCTGTTCCTCCCCCGCTGCCCCCCAAGGTACAGTAATGAGATTATTCATCTGTGGGTGAAATAGAAATCTATATAGACAAGACTTCTATGCATAACCGCTCTGGACTAATGGAGAGCGGTGTAAAGGCCTGGGTTGTCGTCTTCCCTCTCGATTTTTCCTGCTTCCATCCTCCTTTACTTACATTTTTTTAACCTTTTCATGGCTCTTTCCTTTTTCTTTTTTTTTTTTCCATTCCCTTTGTTTGTTTGTTTCTTTCTTTTCTTTTTCTTTGTTTCTTTCTTTGTTTCTTTCTGTTCCTTTTTGCTCTTTTAATTTTCTGTCCTACTTTCTTTTCTATCTTCCTTTCTTATTTCCTTTAACTTTTTTCTTTCCTTTTTCTTCCTCCTTTCTTTCCTTTTTTTTCCTGTTCCATTCCACTCCGCTACCTTATTTCCTCCTTCCATTCCTTTTGTTTACTTTCTTCACTTTAAACTTCCACATATTTGTCTCACCACTAGTATATGCCACAGACGTCAGGTGTGTGATTGCCGGATATTGGCTCACTGACTTGGCTATTATTAGAACTCCCATAGCAGTGAATGGGGGAGGGGGATAGAAGCGGGTCTCAGAGGTGGGACTGGAGCCTATCTGACATTTATGGCATATCCTAGAGATGTGCCATAATTTTTAAGATGGGTCGACCCCTTTTAAATTTTCTTTCTCCCTTTCTTCCACTTTTTTCCCCCCATTTCTTCCTTCTCCTTCCCCGCAGAGATATCGCTATCATCTGGCTTATCTGGCAATGCACTAATCAGGTCTTTTATGCCAACAGCCACAGAGAATGAACAGCTGCCCGGATGAAAGCATGGCCGAGGACGAGAGGGTCCAACACGATCAAACATCAGCCAGATAAACCGAGCCTACCGGAGGCAAAGCTCCCCAGGTTGTGGTCGCCATACGGCTCCCCCTCATAATCATGTCCCTCACTAGCAGCGTCCGCTCCCCTGGATTGTACCGCTGTAAATTCTATCAGTTGGGTAAATAACACAAAGCAGAGGCAGGGAGGATGGAAACTCCACTGCAGCCCTGCAAACAAAGGGTTAACACATCATTACACGGCTGGCTGCAATGAGCACAACCGATAATGAGTAGAACTACATGCTTAATATCGCTCTCCTCGCCCTCATTCTGCATTTCCTCCACGTCGCACTCCATGTGGTGGCAGCAGCGGTCCGTACACATGAACCCGGCACCTGGTGCAACCAGTGGGCACCACGTTCTCCCGCAGGCATCTTACTGCTTCGTTTCCGATTGTGGCAGGAGAGGTCCGTACACATGGACGGGAACTATGTTCTCCTGCAGGCATCTTACTGCTTCGTTTCCCCTTGTTTTGGGTCATGTGTGATCAGATAGTTGAAGGATGAGTATATTTGTGCTGATATGGGAGTCAGGATTTACACCCGGGAGGACGGGGGTCTCTGAGAAGATGGCAGCAGAGCACAGACGACTCTACTCTGCATTTGTGGCTCCTCACAATTTCATGAACACATCTCCTCAGGAATTCTCCATTACCCCCCTTCCCTACCCTAGCCCCTTAGTCGTGGCCCTGGCAAAATTTCAGTGCAGCCCTTTCAGGTAAAAGGGCCTAAGCTGCAATACCACAGACGGCCTTCTGCAGTTTCTTAAATGGCTTGTCTCAAAAGCAAAAACCATTCCCTTTGAAGCTGCTGCTGAGCTTGCATAGCCATTCATCCATGTAGTACATGAGGGTGATTGTGGGACCACCTCCTATGATGTCCATACAGCGTCCAATGACGCTCTTGGCCTTAGTATCTGTCAGTATATCTTTTACTGTATGGAACAGTGGCAGCAGGCGGCACTATGCCACAAGAGGCATCCAGTTAAAAACCGCGCGGCACATTATTTATTTTTTTGTATACGACGGAGTCATCCATATAGAGCAAAATGCAACGTGGAAAGAGCCTTACCCGCTTGGCTGCACCAGACCTCCTCCAACCTTCTGTAGCTTCAAGGAAGGGAATAGGGAGGAGCAGGTTCACCACATGGAAGTGCAGGCATGCCCTCCATCTCATACTACTCACCCTCAGGTTTCACCTTCCATTATAACACACGAGATATGAGAGGGTCACAATGTACATTTCACCTATTTGCAATGAACCCCATTTCAGTGCTGTGCATCCCCCCCCATCAGCCATCTCACAGAAGGGGTCTTCTCCCACACCACTCCTTGCTGACTGCTTTGTGACCCTCCAGGTGTATTCTACAGATGCATACGGGCTGATATTAGGCGGTTTTCCTTACTAACCTGTTCTGTCCGCCCTCTGGTACTCACCATTATGTGCATGCTTTATCTGCCATTGTCATGCAGATACCAGAGATCACCCATTTTTCCGCTTATGTCGGTCACATTTTTGGGGAGGAGAAGGGGTCGTCCAGTTTCAATCATCTGAGATGTTGGGGCGCATGTCGCTAGGCTGTATTCCTCCTGTAACTGGGGCTAATATGTCAACTCCAGTACAGGAAAAATCAGCGGGAAAAAATATAATAGTAATAAAAGAGAAACGCTAGCACAAGCCCGCACCACAGCTTCTAGCCCTGCGCCCGTCCACTGTAAACTATGTCCCCTATATCCAAATGACTGTAAAGGAAAAAGGAGGCATAATTAAAATATATATTTTTGTTGCACTTTGTGCTTTAATAAATGTGAATATCGGACTTATATAAAAAATATATATATAAAAATGGCACAAAAATAAATCCCCATGTATCACTGAAATACAGTAATGGCAGAGATACCCGCAGGTGTGAACAGAGCCAACGTTCACAGATGTTTTTGAAACTGGAGAACCCCTTTAATTTGATGCTTATATTCAGCGTTCTAATCGGACAACCCCTCTCCTTGCAGGGAATGGAGACAGTCCTATGAGATTAGGAAGTCCAACCGGAGACGGCTCAAAACCCCAACTTCAGCAAAAGAAGGACAAGAAGGATTTTCCAGTAGGTGTTCGGTATTTCCAGGCTTTGTACTTTACACTCGATCGGCCGAAGCTCACATCCACACGGAGGAGGCTTGTCAGATGTCGCTGTGTACAGTCGGCAGTAATCCCTGTCACACAGCTGACCCCTAGTGGTCAGGATTTTGTAAAAAAAAAATGTAACTTTGCGGAGAACATGCAAAGCGTAGTCCCCACTAAATCTATGTTTTTGCATTTGATGCTTCTGAAATTCTCATTCCCCGTTTTCTCTTCTAGAAACCTACGATAAATGGATTACCACCCACTCCCAAAGTGCTGGTAAGTGCTGGTACTTGGGCCACCTACTAGAAAAATGCACCCTCCCCAGTCATGATTTTCTGGAAGTTCTTGTAATGTTTGACACCCCCTGGCCATTAGTAGTGCCCCCCTATGACTGAGTGGTGAGGAGAGGAGGGTCCCACAGCTGGAATATGTAGCGTTTCCACCCAGTGATGCCTTTGGACCGTCTGTGGGAATACGTGGACGTGTCTGCTCCTCCGGACTGACAGCTGCTGTTTGAGGCGTCTCTTTGGTCCCAGACAGGTTTTCATTTTGTTCATCTGTTTTGTCTTTTTTTTTAGATGGGAGCCTGTTTCTCCAAAGTCTTTGATGGTTGTCCTTTAAAGATAAATTGTGCAACATCCTGGATACACCCGGACACGAAAGGTACGGAGCACAGGCGTTCTGTAAGGAGCTACTTCTAGAACTGCCCGCATTAAATCACCCACATAACTTTTTACATGTAGTTTCCTTGTATTTTCCCCTGTAAAGTCAATGAGTTCACACATTGCACTGAAAACTGTGAAAACACCTGGAAAACATAATGTGATTGAGCTGAGACCGATATGGTGCTCGGTCACTGCTCATGAGAGGTGGTGACCATTTTTGGGTTCTTCAGCAGGGTATATGTGGAAGTCACATTAATACTGGGCAGCTTCTCTTCAGATGCTGGATATCCTCCTGTGGCGGCGGTCATACAGATGCTGGATATCCTCCTGTGGCAGCGGTCATACAGAGGCTGGATGTCCTCCTGTGGCAGCGGTCATACAGAGGCTGGATGTCCTCCTGTGGCGGCGGTCATACAGATGCTGGATATCCTCCTGTGGCGGCGGTCATACAGAGGCTGGATGTCCTCCTGTGGCGGCGGTCATACAGAGGCTGGATATCCTCCTGTGGCAGCGGTCATACAGAGGCTGGATGTCCTCCTGTGGCAGCGGTCATACAGAGGCTGGATATCCTCCTGTGGCAGCGGTCATACAGAGGCTGGATATCCTCCTGTGGCGGCGGTCATACAGAGGCTGGATATCCTCCTGTGGCGGCGGTCATACAGAGGCTGGATATCCTCCTGTGGCGGCGGTCATACAGAGGCTGGATATCCTCCTGTGGCGGCGGTCATACAGAGGCTGGATATCCTCCTGTGGCGGCGGTCATACAGAGGCTGGATATCCTCCTGTGGCGGCGGTCATACAGAGGCTGGATATCCTCCTGTGGCGGCGGTCATACAGATGCTGGATGTCCTCCTGTGGCGGCGGTCATACAGATGCTGGATGTCCTCCTGTGGCGGCGGTCATACAGATGCTGGATATCCTCCTGTGGCGGCGGTAATACAGATGCTTAATATCCTCCTGTGGCGGCGGTAATACAGATGCTGGATGTCCTCCTGTGGCGGCGGTAATACAGAGGCTGGATGTCCTCCTGTGGCGGCGGTCATACAGAGGCTGGATGTCCTCCTGTGGCGGCGGTCATACAGAGGCTGGATGTCCTCCTGTGGCGGCGGTCATACAGAGGCTGGATGTCCTCCTGTGGCGGCGGTCATACAGAGGCTGGATGTCCTCCTGTGGCGGCGGTCATACAGAGGCTGGATGTCCTCCTGTGGCGGCGGTCATACAGAGGCTGGATATCTTCCTTTGGTCATTCCAAGCTCTTCCATTTTGGAGCCGTAGTTTCAGACAAGGTGGTGGTTTGTCTGCTGTACGTGGGAGATCCGTCGCCCCATCCAGTCCCAGACATTCTCGATGAGGGAGAGATCTGGATATTCAGCTCCGTCCGTGAATCCTGGACAAGAACAGGCATGGTAGCTAAAGTGCCCCAAACCATGACACCTGCTGCTGGTCCTGCATGTCTCCTCACTATGCAAGATGGCAGTAGAGGCTCTCCAGCTTCCAGAGAACTGTAATGCAGCCATCTATGGGCAAACAATAGTGTTCAGTACTAATGATGACGACCATCATGTGAGCACCGTACAATAGAGGAACTGACTGCACCTTAAATCACTGATGCCAGCCAGTTCAGGTCAGGGCTGACACACGGAACGCGTTTCCCGGAGGGTCGGTGAATCCGCCCTAACACTGCGAGGAGGGGGGGAAGAGCAGAGAAAGCCGACGGAAACAGGAGCAGAGCTCTGGTGATTTGTGTCACATTCGTCGGCAGCTCGGTGAAGCCGTTACACAGACTTTGCAGGAACAAAATAATATGACCTTTTTAATGAAGGTTAATTAGAAAGGTGCCGAATTTAGGAAGCAAATGAACAAATCATCCAAATCTGTGCACAGCCTTATGTGCCTCGTATATATATATATACGCCTGCTCTGATTTGGCCCCTGAGCCCAGGTCTCTGGGACCCCCCCGCACACAGTTTTAGACCGTATCAGGTGTTCTTTACGGCAGTCTAATAATTGAAGACCTTTCCTCTCATCAGACCAGTACCTGATCTTTGCACCGAGGATGGGATCTACACTCTAAATCTTAATGAACTACATGAAGCCACGATGGAGCAGGTACGATCCCTGATGTACTGATGGTATTGGGGTCCGCCGGTGTTATGAGACCCTCAACCTATCCCTTTTATTTTTCAGCTATTTCCTCGGAAGTGCACGTGGCTGTATGTGATCAATAACACCCTCATGTCATTGTCGGGTAGGTCCTGCAGATGTTGCTTTAGATTTTCCACCATGATTTTCCATTGTATACTTCAGTTTTTGACCATGTATATTTATCAGCCGCAGTGGATAGCTATTGCAGCCTTTTGGGGGGGTGTTTGCTGCTTCCTTTTGCCTGCACATAAGTAAAAGAGACCGCAGCGCCCCTTGTGTTGGTGGCAAAACTGATTGTGCATCTAAAGGGCAACACTTGTAAGGGACGGCTAATATTCAAGCATGCAGATGCAGCAGAGCTGGAAGGACACCACTGCACGGTGGCTTCGTCAGTCATCTGACACCCAGCAGGTATTCTGTACAGATCCTGTTTTAATTAAAGGACTCCTGAATGTTGTTCGGCACTATCCTGCTCTGCGTGCGGTGGCCCCCTTCATGCAGATCAGCCAGGGCACTATTCCTGCACAACCCAGTAATCCTACGGAAGACCTATCACGATCTAGTGATTTATGTGGAGTGGCTAACTCCGCTCTCTTATCCTTGCAAACGTAGCTCTGCTGCGTCTGTCTGTGCACGTTTTCTAGAGGTTCCCATATCTAGAGAAATGTGAGCTAGTGGTGAGACTGGGAGCATACGCTCTTCTGGACATCCTCCCAGGCAGATGTCAGGGGAGAAGAGGATCAGGCATGTTGTATTCCAGCTTCTTTATCCTTTTTCTTCTCACTGCAAGAGGTGGCTGAAGAGGACAGGGCTGTTTATCAGAGGCTTTCTGCCCTCTCCCCATTCAGGATGCATGCACGCTCGGCCAAGCTGAGTGGTCGTCAGTGGGGGAGGCGATGGCATTTGGTTGACAGATGTATAAGGTGTATGGTCGGCTGTAGCCTCTCCATATCTGATAAGGAGCAGTAGTTTTGGGGTTTCACAGCCTGGCAAATGGAGGCAAAATACCCATCCTTCCTATAACTATTTTCTCTTCTTACTGCAGTTCTCCTAGCAGACAAAATGGCAACTCAGTAGGTTTATCACCTTAGTGTTGAATGCAGCTGGTGAGGCTGGCAGTACCAGGGTTATATTGTCACTGTAGGGGGAGGGCTTGGAATATGCCAGGAACAAAGGGCACGTCGGAGTCAGATGGCAGAGCTCCAGCGTGCTCATTCACATGCAGAATGTGACATTTACACACTACCATGAGGACAGGAGAAGCTAATAAATGACTTGAGAACATTGCGCTTTGGCTCCGCTCCTTGCGACGATCGCCCTGCGGTGTGATGAGCAGCATTTATTGTCCTGGATGGTCTTCAGACGCCCTGCAGCTGCCACCGTCCATAATGCACCAGATCCCAGGCCTGACATTCAGTCTTTTTACACATTTATCATTGTAGGAACATTTACTGAGCCGAGTACTACTAGGGGACGGGTTCCCGTTAATTTAATTAATTTAGTTTATTGATGGTGTCCTTGTGGCCAGTTGATTGCAGACGGGCCATAGTGAGAGCTGGTTTTGCAGCAGGGTTGTTATGCGGGTGCATTAAAGTGTCCGTATTATGGCTGCAAGTCCATAGAACCCAATTCGGTAGAACTGCAGAAGGTTGGGAACTGCAGTCATAATATGGGTGGATTAGGGTAAAAGCTGCTTGATGGGGTGAGGGGAGATCTCCCTCTATGAACTCCATTTGCCCCCAATAAAGTATATAGAGGTATGGGTGTAGAGGCACCTAGAACCTGCACCTGTCTCCAGAATGGGGGTCATCAGCTGTTTTGTTCTGTCTCTAATATGATTAGGATATATGTGACTTATTTTCTGTGTTTTCCTTTTTTCTATGATCCTGTACATCACTGGATGATTCTGCAGAAGGTAAGTGAATACGGAGGATGTTTAATTAAATGCTATTGAGGGATAAGAATAACAAACCTCATTGGAACTATGGCTGCTGTTCCTGACGCTGGGGGTCCGAATAAGTCGGCGTCACCCAGAAAGGTTCTTTTAATTTGGATTCTGCAGTTTCTAGAGAGAGATTCCTTAAAATGTTTATCCAGTGAACATGACCCGCGGTTGCCAGCACTCGGGACCTTGGACAATAGTAATGTTTCCTAGAAATGGCAAATGCTGAACTTTCATGAGCAAAATGAACATATAAAGAAACCATTGTTTGGGGAATTAGACACACTTTCCTATCAAAACAGCATTTTTATAGAGGGTTGTATTTGTTTTTGTTTTTTGTTTTTTTTAGGTAAAACTTTACAGCTTTATTCACACAATCTAATTGGTCTCTTTGAACCAGCCAAAAAGCCTGGACTGGCTGCACATATCCAAACGCATCGCTTTCCAGATAGAATATTACCAGGTATCGAGAGAACCTTGTAATAAAAACTGCTTTCTTTCTTTCTTTCTTTCTTTCTTTCTTTCTTTCTTTCTTTCTTTCTTTCTTTCGTTCTTTCTTTCTTTCTTTCTTTCTTTCTTTCTTTCTTTCTTTTCTTATCTTTCTTTCTTTCTTTCTTTCTTTCTTTCTTTCTCTCTTTCTTTCTCTCTTTCTTTCTTTCTCTCTTTCTTTCTTTCTTTCTTTCTCTCTTTCTCTCTTTTTCTCTTTCTTTTTCTCTTTCTTTCTCTTTCTCTTTCTTTCTTTCTTTCTTTCTTTCTCTTTTTTTTTTTTTTTTTTTTTTTCTTTTTTTCTTTTTTTTTTTCTCTCTCTTTCTCTCTCTCTTTCTCTCTTTCACTCCCCTTCCTGTTGTCATACAATCCAATATGTAGTAAAGTGAGGAGTTAAATCTAGTGGACTGGTCAAACATAATGATTAAGTAAAGGGTCTTAATTGTTCAATTTCCATTTTCTAGGAAGTTTTCCCTGACTGCAAAGATCCCGGACACAAAGAGCTGCCACAAGTGCTGTATTGGTGAGTGTGTCCAGCTGCTGGGGCAGTTTCTCCTCTTTATCCACCTTCTACGGCTAAATTTAATGAAAACCCCTTGGCTCCAGTCGCTCTTCATTTAATGCCCAATAGGGCAGCGAACAGCAAAGTCATTAATTCTGCATGTCAGCACCTTGTCATCAGACGGTATAATAAAGTCTCCTGTGAGCGGCATTGTGCAAAGCCAGTCTGGGAAATAGTGTCCCACTGCCCCTGGGCAATCAGAGTTTATTATTTAATGCATTCGTTGAGGATTTTTTTTTTGTTTCCTTCCTTTTCCCTCTAAAATGGCAGTGTAAACCAAGGCTCATATATTAATGAATTTTGCTGGTTTGTACGGAGCATATTTTTTAGAAGGGTCCCTCCATAATGAGCTGATTACAGGCGTTACATTTGAGGGGAGACAATAGTGACTTCTTGTTTTCTCTCCATACAGTAAGAAACCCATATACAGGACACAAGTATCTGTGCGGGGCGCTGCCATCGGGCATAGTGCTGCTGCAGTGGTATGAACCCATGCAGAAGTTTATGCTGATACGGGTTTGTATCTGATTGTATTACCTGCTGCCGTGTGTTAGTGATTGCTGCTGAAATACACTGAATAGTAACATGGCTGCATGAATGCAGAACATCTACAGCAGCCGACTGGGACCTGTGGGGTGTTCCCAGTATGCACTGGTTTTGTCCCTACCAAAATTAGTCCAACAAAAGACAACTGGTGAACCGGGGCACATAATTATGGGTGTATATTTTTTATACAAACCCACCCACCTTTCCTGTGATGCAACCTCTGACTGCCTGATAATCCAGAATTTCACAAGACTGGAAGAAATGGGTGACAGATGTCATGTAACCTGTTTTTCCAGTCATTTTAATTTGGGCTGTCCGGCTGCATGTCTCCTCTGGTTATTGCTAATCTTGCTTAGTATTTACTGTTTGTTCAATGTGAGCTAATTGATAATCCGTCACCTTTTTGGGGTCCAACTTTAGGATCATCAAAGTATGATTGGTGGGAACCCAACCAATCAGCAGAATAAAGGGGCAGGTAAACCCATCGGCGCTCCACATCCTCTGCTGTATCGGACTTGGCTGCGGCTCGTAATGCTGCCCAGCACCGCTCTGACCTGTGCACTTGAATGGACAACCAGCCAGATGTGCATGGATGGGGGTGTCGGGCACAGCCCCTTCATTCTGCTGCTTGGCACTGCCATTGATCATACATCCAGGATCAGTCCTAAGTGTAGGCTGAACGTTTGGGACCATCGTATTTCAATGCTCAATGGCTTCACCTTTTTGTTTTCCAGCATTTTGACTTTCCCCTTCCCAGTCCATTGAAGGTCTTTGAAATGTTGGTAATACCAGAGCAGGAGTACCCAATGGTGTGTGTGGCGGTCAGCAAAGGTGTGGAACCCAATCAGGTGGTACAGTTTGAGACCATCAACCTGAGCTCAGCTTCCTCCTGGTTTACAAAGACTGGCACAGGTAACGCTCCACTAACTGACCCTAGCACCATGAGCAGATGTGGCATCAGGGATTGGTGGTGACCCCCACCCACCCCGAAAGCTGCTACAGTGCATATGAGTATATCCTAGCCGGGGTTAGGTCTGATCTATCTCA